>NC_136999.1:54487721-54617721 GCF_032717465.1 Coenobita brevimanus | reverse complement strand
GAGAATGTGGATGTGACAATGTGGATGTGACAATGTGGATGTGACTGTGGATGTGGCAATGTGGATGTGGCAATGTGGATGTGACAATGTGGATGTGACAATGTGGATGTGGCAATGTGGATGTGACTGTGGATGTGACTGTGGATGTGACTGTGGATGTGACAATATGGATGTGACTGTGGATGTGACTGTGGATGTGGCAATGTGGATGTGACAATGTGGATGTGGCAATGTGGATGTGGCAATGTGGATGTGACTGTGGATGTGACAATGTGGATGTGACAATGTGGATGTGACAATGTGGATGTGACTGTGGATGTGACAATGTGGATGTGGCAATGTGGATGTGACAATGTGGATGTGGCAATGTGGATGTGACTGTGGATGTGACAATGTGGATGTGACTGTGGATGTGACTGTGGATGTGGCAATGTGGATGTGACAATGTGGATGTGACTGTGGATGTGACAATGTGGATGTGACAATGTGGATGTGACAATGTGGATGTGACAATGTGGATGTGACAATGTGGATGTGACTGTGGATGTGACAATGTGGATGTGACTGTGGATGTTGCAATGTGGATGTGACTGTGGATGTGACAATGTGGATGTGACTGTGGATGTGACAATGTGGATGTGACAATGTGGATGTTGCAATGTGGATGTGACTGTGGATGTGACAATGTGGATGTGACAATGTGGATGTTGCAATGTGGATGTTACTGTGGATGTGGAAATGTGGATGTGACTGTGGATGTTGCAATGTGGATGTTACTGTGGATGTGGCAATGTGGATGTGACTGTGGATGTGACTGTGGATGTGACAATGTGGATGTGACAATGTGGATGTGGCAATGTTGATGTGACAATGTGGATGTGGCTGGATGTGACAATGTGGATGTGGATGTGACTGGATGTGACAATGTGGATGTGACTGGATGTGACAATGTGGATGTGGATGTGGATGTGACAATGTGGATGTGGCAATGTGGATATGGCAATGTGGATGTGACAATGTGGATGTGACAATGTGGATGTGACAATGTGGATGTGACAATGTGGATATGGCAATGTGGATGTGACTGTGGATGTGGCAATGTGGATGTGACAATGTGGATGTGGCAATGTGGATGTGACAATGTGGATGTGACTGTGGATGTGACTGTGGATGTGGCAATGTGGATGTGACTGTGGATGTGACAATGTGGATGTGACTGTGGATGTGGCAATGTGGATGTGACAATGTGGATGTGACTGGATGTGACAATGTGGATGTGAATGGATGTGGTAATGTGGATATGACAATGTGGATGTGACAATGTGGATTTGAATGGATGTGGTAATGTGGATGTGACAATGTGAATGTGACAATGTGGATGTGGTAATGTGGATGTGACAATGTGGATGTGACTGGATGTGGTAATGTGGATGTGACAATGTGGATGTGATTGTAGATGTGGCAATGTGGATGTGGTAATGTGGATGTGACAATGTGGATGTGACTGTGGATGTGACAATGTGGATGTGACTGTGGATGTGACAATGTGGATGTGGCTGTGGATGTGGCAAATTCAACCCCACGCCTACCACTACCACCACACTGAGACCCTTGGGGGGGGGAGAGGGGGGCCAAACACCCGCCGCTAATGGACTTGATTGCTCTTGCTGTCCTTGTTGTTGTTGTTGTTGTTGTTGCTGTTGTTGTTGTTGTTGTTGTTGTTGTGTCAGGGTTAGTTGATGGAGGGTGAGGATACTGAGTGTGGTGTGGTGTGGTGTGTGGAGAAGAGTGTGGTGTGGTGTGGTGTGTGGAGAAGAGTGTGGTGTGGTGTGGTGTGTGGAGAAGAGTGTGGTGTGGTGTGGTGTGTGGAGAAGAGTGTGGTATGGTGTGGTGTGGTGCGTGGAGAAGAGTGTGGTGTGGTGTGATGGTGAGTGGGAAAGGGGTATGGTGTGGTGTGGTGTGTGGGGAAGGGTTGTGGTGTGATGCAGTGTTGTGTACTGTGGTGTGGCGTGGTGTGGTGTAATGTGGTGTGTGGGGCAATCCTTGTAGATCAGATTGGTGGGTTGACAGAAGCACCCTTACTTAATATTAAATTTCAGTAACCAAAATAACACTAAAAACATAAGGGTTGTACTGTAGGAAAAGCACTGGGAAGGAGGAGTGTGTGTGTGTGTGTGTGTGTGTGTGTGTGTCAGAGGTGGTAGGGCTTGTGTTACTATACCCACTTCACTCAAACTTGGCCCAAATTTGCCGTCTCTCCAACTTCAGTGCTGAGTCGTAACGTGAGGCTAATGCTAGAATATCATGCCAGTCACGAAGAAGTGCTATGGACGGGCTGTAGATCCGAAGGATTGTCTTTTTCTGCCCCTCAGTTACAAAAGTGGCAAAAGGGCAAAATCTGAGCCAAGTGAAGGTGAAAAGAGGATAGTTTAGTTTAGCTGTGTATGGGAGTTTGTATGAAAGTGTTTATGTGGGTCTCAACTTTTGTCGTATCCTATTTGCCTTCCTGTCATCCCTGTACCGTTGTGTCCGCTGTTCCTTCGGCCTTTCAAAACTAAACAGCCATTACTGTATATATTTTTAATCTTGCTTCATCTCGAAAACTAAAACCTTCCCCAAAATGTTTGAAAATGTCAGGTAACAAGATTAGACATGGGAAAAAATGGCCTGGTACCGTATTAAAAATGACTTCGATAATAAATACTGCTAACATTATGATGAAACTAAGCAAGTCTGTCGGCATTACTTAATCGGTACTGTCATTTTCCATCAGACAGGCTGCCACTGTTTTCCTGGAGTTTAGAGTGGGTCTGTGGTGTGTGTGTGTGTGTGTGTGTGTGTGTGTGTGTGTGTGTGTGTGTGTGTGTGTGAGAGAGAGAGAGAGAGAAATCTGACTGACCCGATGGAGGTATACGGATCACGAGGATTGCCTGGTTATACAATCGTGCCTCATCTCCTTCCCTGTCCATGAAAAGGAAGTTGGTGGACTGCAGGATGAGGGCAACTTCAGCCTGCAGTCCACTAGGTTTACATTTCAGATGAACCTGGGACGACTACTACTACTACTACCACTATTACTATTACTACTACTACTATTACTTGCACCACCACCACCACCACAACTACTACTACTAATACTACTACTCTTTCTATTACTATTACTATTACTTCCACTACTACTTCCATTACTACCGGTACTACAACAACTACTACTACTACTACAGTACCTGGTGTGGGTTTGATGAGTGTCTCCGCCTGACGCTGACACCGTCGATGGTCCACTCCTTCCTGGCCCTGCGGCTGGAGGGGCTGGCAGACTGGGTGCTGGCCTTGGTCTGGGTGTCGGTGAGGGCGTGGGCGGGCTGGCGTGAGTGCGGGCGGGAGGGCTGGCTCTGTGACCTGCCCGTGAGACGCCCGCGAAACTGCCCATTATTGACGCCGCGCACGGAGGTCATTGTGCTCTACTCCCTCACGTTCATCATCTCGTCACACACATGCCGACGGTGTTACTCTTAAACGTTCAGCGTCACACGATTCTCACTCGCCTCCACCACGAGTCTGGTCTGTGTAGTCCAGAGGGTCACGAACACAGAATCAAAGTTGTAAAATGTAAACAAATTAGTTCAGCACCAAACCCTAGTCTTTTTTTCAATATTAGCTTTATCCCAGATGCTTCTGGCTTGTTCCTTATCGTGCACAGCCTTCCTTATCATGTGCTCACCTGAAAAACTGTGCACTGTCGCGAAAACCTTCAGATGTTGATGTAGATGTTTACATTTAAGTTCCTTAGGTTACTGCTACACACTTCATTCTGGGTAACTATTTTTTTTGCTTTCCTTTTTTGCGAAAACTTGAATGGGGATCAGATGGATATGGCTGGAAAGTTGATGAGTGAGAGGCTGGAGGTTGAGTATAGGAGGTGAAGTGAGTGTGTGAGGCGGTGATGTGTGTGTGGAGTGGTGAGGGTGTAGGAGGGCTGAGGTCACCAGCAGCACTGTCTTGGCTGTATCGATGCGCCATCAACAGGTTCCTCCACTTGTGTTGTTCCTTCGTAGCCATGGCGACCCCGCGCACGAGCACTCAAACGTACCTCACCTACCACCATATATTTTAAACTTTGCATTCAGTTATTTTACCCATCATGTGTTGACGGTGAAATATAATCTATCCATAAGAAAAGAAATGTGTACAGAACCAAATAATGTTAGTGGGACCTCTCAAATGTTTAAAACTTGTATCACTGGAAATGTAGTTTATAAGACAGCGAAGTATGGAAGTGATGAGGGAAGGGTACTGACAGGGAATTAAGATGTTTGAATGAACTGCATACAGAAGCGCACATGATCAGGGTTTGGCACACTTTATTAACACGATTGTCGAAGGAGAGTTAGGCCTGTAAGGTGGAGGCAGGATTCCGTGACCTTGAATGATGTGTGAATGAATGTCTGGCCTATTTTACCGAGCTTGGTGTTAATAGTTCTCTCTCTTTCGTGTTTTCTCTTTCTTATTTTCTATATCCTACCTAAGTCCATCCTTAGGTGGGAAAAAAGCTCGGGATGGTGATGATGATGCTGTTGATGGTGATGATGCTGTTGATGATGATTTTGATGATGATGATGATGATGATGATTTGATGTTGATGATGATGATGATGTTAATGATGATGACGAAAAGGATGATCAACTTACAAATCTACAAAAAGATATCATCACCGAACACACGAAAAAACTAATGTGAAAACGAAAGGTGTCATACCTATAGAAAACACACACACACACACACACACACACACACACACACACACACACACACACACTGAAGCAGAAAGTGGTGCCAGGAACTTAAGGGTAGAAAATCATGTGTACAGTGTGAAAGTTTGTGTATATTTTTCGATGACAAGGAGTGATGTAGATACAGAATGTTTACCTTATATTCACTAAGTTTTCGTTGATCATCTGGCAGAGTGACCGAAGCAATCTGAACCACTGCCATCATTTCCTGGGGCGACTAGTGCGAGGGTGGAGAGACAGGCGTGATGAGCTCTTGTTTACATACCTTCTTCAGTCTCCCCAACACTTCCTTCTCAGAGATATCTTTTGGGCAGTTTACCATAATCTTGTATTTTACTTGTAGCGTTTATATACAAACTTAAATCGCATAAATAAGGTACATTAGGTAACATTTGAACCTAGTACAGTGTGCGTGTGTAATGTGGAGGTCTAGCTACAATTTCTAACGAACATGTATCACGGTTACTTGGTCATTTCAACTAATATTTAACACCGTTCATTGATGTCAGTGCCACCAACGAATACGTGATTATGTCAAGGTTAAGTGTACAGTCAGCCAAAAAAAGTCGTGTCTTCTTTCCGAACCCAGCAAATATTCGAACAGATAAGTCCAAGCAGAAGGGATAGCTTCACAAGTCTGGCAACTGTGTCGGACCAGACGGTGGTGGGGGTGAGTGGTTTGGGGGTGGAGGTGGGGTAATGAAGGATGTGTGTGCTGTAGTTGTTGTTGGCAGTGTAGTCTAGCATTACACCGCATAGTAAAGGTGCTAAATGTGATATTACACGTGAGTTAATACCTGTAAATAATGAAATGTATCGTCAGCCAGAAATAATGCCTAAATCGTGTAGCCAATCAAACGTTAAATGAAACGACGAGGAGCAACCCCGCCCCCTCCCGACTTTCCTGCCACACCCCCTCCGTCGGGTATCAAGAAGCCACATGACATCGGAATAAAGGACAGAAAGCTGTGTTTTTACAGTATGTTTGCCTTCTGAACATGGCAGGATATATTGTATATATACCATGTGTGGTGTGGCAGACGCATGCGGTGCCTTCACATTAATAACAAGAAAAGCATTCCACAAGTGGTTAGTGTTTTGGTAAAGGGATGAGGGAAACCCATAGATATAAATAAGTCTATTTGAGATGCGTCTGCCCGGCCGCCATCTTGAAACGGTCGAGGCAGACGATGTCGTGTTGCTGACAATGGGCAAAGTTGACCACCATTTACCTAGAAATCCTGCAGCACAGCTGCTTTTGGGTGTAGAAAGCGTCGGAATATATCAAGAGTGACACCGATAGCATGAGCGGCTCAACTGTCTGGTTATGCAAACGTCCCTCAGCTGCTTCCCTATCCCCAGAAAGGAGGATGGTGGGTTGCAGAAGGGAAGTTTAAACCTGCAGTCCACCGAGTTCACGCTTCAGATGAACCAGGAACCACAACCATTACCACCACAACAACAGCCACCACCACCACCACAACAACAACAACAACAACTACCACCACCACCACCACCACAACAACAACAACTACCACCACCACCACAACAACAACTACCACCACCACCACAACAACAACTACCACCACCACCACAACAACAACTACCACCACCACAACAACAACTACCACCACCACAACAACCACAACAACAACCACCACCACCACAACCACCACAACAGCAACAACAACCACAACCATCACAAAAACAATCACCACGACAACCACCACCACCACCACAACAACAACAACCACCACCATCACCACAACCACTACCACATCAACCATTACCATCACAATAACCACAACAACAACCACCACAAAAGCAACCACCACCATCACAACAACCACCATCACTACAACAACCACCACCACGACAATACCACGACAACAACACCACCACAACAACCACCACGACAACAACCACCACCACGACAAAAACAACCACCACGACAGCAACCACCACCACAACAATTACCACCACCACCACCACCACAATAACAACAAAAACCACCATCACCACCACCACCATAACAGGAACAACCACCACTACCAGTACAATAACCACCATCACCCCCACCACAACATTAACCACCATCACCACCACCACAACAGTAACCACCATCACCACCACCACAACAGTAACCACCATCACCACCTCCACCACAACAACATTCATTCTCATAGTCTGAATTCACTCTAAAACAAGCCCCACTATTACATGTTTGACCACTCCAAGATGGCGGACGAACAGACGCACCGCTGCCGTACTGAAGAATGGGCGATGCGGCATCTAGTCTTACTTATATCTATGGGGAAACCCAGCCACAGGTGTTACGCAAGGTGATGAAACCAAGATATACACCCACCAGCATATAGTCATATCATCACAGACATTCAGTTATCTATACTGGACGACGGGAAATAGAGGGGAGATTCTAGTTATCACTAATAAAAGCTGTTTTGTATCATAATCGTGACGTTTCATTAAATTCCAAACATTTGTTATGAAACGTATTCCACTGTTATTCCGTCCTCTGTAGTATTCCAAATATCAAAGATGAATTGGACATGACAACCCATGTATATGAAACTGCAGTATATTTTGATTACATGTAAACTCATGATGATGGATATGTAGACATTTATTGACATAACAGTGATAATAGTTGACCATAACCCTATTACCCAGTCTGTTATTCCAAACAATTTCCACCCGACAGTAATACGTGGCACCCCAAACCACTCACCCCCACCACCGTCTGGTATGACACAGTTGCCAGACTTGTGACGCTATCCCTGCTGCTTCGATTTACCTCTTCGAATATTTACGGGGTTAGGAACGAAGACACGACTTTTTTGGCTGACTATACCAAATGCTACACCTCTGCTACACATTGATCCTGTACCAGGTTTTAATGATGTCAAGTGCACATTTACAGGCCGACGCCCTAATCCTGAATGGGGGTGGTCACAAACAAATCGCCTCCCTGCCCTCTCTCTAACTCACACTCCCCGTCACTCATAAACCTCTCCATAGATGTTTATTTGCATCTGGAACGTTAAAATATTCTTGTATGTTATTTACTGGTGGTAGGTGGTGGCGACTATCACCCACTCACGATGTGGTGCTGCCTACTTCTTCCTTCACCATTATCATTTTTTTTTCTGTGTCCTCCCTCCACTCTTCCTATTTTTCCCATCTTTCTTGTCACTTTTTATTACTCTTCTTTCCGTCTAAGGTGGCTTTACATTGAGTGACAAGCCTAATGGTTTCCTGTACGTCAGGAAACCATTTACAACTCTGGGTGGTAACCATATAACCAACTCATACGTGTTCTCTACGTGTCGACAAGTGAGTTGGTGGAGGATTAGTGCCCCTCCCAGTAAAACAACTAACTGTCATACGGCCACCCCCTACGGGATTATGGCGTCTGGCTATGGGTAGAGAGATGTTCTTTATAGGCTCCAAGTCCTGCTGGAGCACTACCTTGGGAGTGATATAACATGTCCTGTATTAAGGCAAGAAAAAACAGCGAATTTTACCTGCAAAGAATATGAGTTATAATTTCATCTATACAGTAATAAACTAATGACACACCTGGTTTGTTTACTTCCTTGCCAATCACTTTCCATATCTTATCTTTATGCAGATTATCACTGTACTTCTAGTTCTTGCTAGTCATATCAAATAATTCTTCATAAGAACGCACAAGTTCGATCAACCTTTCGTCCGTGATGCCAAACAATGAACTGTATGTGTTACCTATATCGTGGAATGGACGGGTACGCTACATATCCTCGTTCACATGATGGCCGATTCACACGGCCCGTTCTGGTTCAGACAGGCAGGCCCGTCCATTCCACGACTCGCTGTTACCGCCTTGTCTTTGTAGATAACACATACATTTCATTGTCTGGCATCATGGACGAAAGGCGGATCGAACTTATGCGTTCTTATGAAGAGTTATTTGATATGACTAACAGGAAGTACAGTGATAATCTGCACGAAGATAAGATACTGAAAGCGATTGGCGAGGAAGTAAACAAACCAGGTGAGTGTGTTAGTAGTTTATTATACGTGAAATTATAACTCATAATCTTTGTAAAATTCACTGTTTTTCTGGCCTTAATACAGGACATGCTATATCACTCAGCCTTAATACAGGACATGCTATATCACTCAGCCTTAATACAGGACATGCTATATCACTCAGCCTTAATACAGGACATGCTATATCACTCAGCCTTAATACAGGACATGCTATATCACTCAGCCTTAATACAGGACATGCTATATCACTCAGCCTTACAGGACATGCTATATCACCCAGCCTTAATACAGGACATGCTATATCACTCAGCCTTAATACAGGACATGCTATATCACTCCCAAGGTACTGCTCCAGCAGGACTACTGAAAAATTTTACCTCATCATCTGCCAGTTCTTTATACAGGGTCCAGAAGTCTCCCTCGAACCTCCTCATTTTCAGTGACTGGTGTACCCATAACCCTTTCCTCCTCCCACGAACTTTTTCTTCCTCCTCTTCTTCTAATAGCAGAGCAATTGCCGCCAAATTCCTTACAGACCGACCGGCAGTGATCCTGACACAATAGTGAGCACACACTGAATGACTCTGCTGGATGGACCGGCCACGGATATCAAGGTGGTTCTGGATAGGCTTCACCCGGAGGTAATGGAGGGATTTTACATGAGATTTTGTCCTCGTACGATCGCTGACACACTTGCTCGAGATGGGTCCATATTCTCGTAGGGTATGGAGGCTCCCCAGCACCTCCTTAGCGATTTTCCAAACTGCCCACTGAGACCCTTTATTGTGCTTCGTATATCTCTTCCAGTAGAGAGAGAAAGAGTAGTGGGAGAGAAATGTGTTGGAATATTAAAGAGAGAGAGATTCAACTATACATACATATTGTACATAAACATAAGTAGATGGATAAAGCAGTAGACAGATAGCTAGATAGATAAACAGCCAGATTAACAGACGGACAGATAGACAGGTAGGTAGAAAGGCAGGTAGACAGACAGAGAATAGACAGAGAGAGAGAGAGACGTGAGAAAGAAACCATGAACACAATCCTCACAAATGATGCTGAGTTTGCAGACGTAGTTAACGTAGTCAACCCAAACCCCACCCTTCACCATACTTTTGCTGTCCCCAGACGATTTTATTCAGCCGTAGAGAGCCTTTCCCAACTGGAAGGGTTAGATACAGCCTCCATAAACCCCTTCCCTGGCACCTGCCTCGCCTAAGCTGAATAAAATCGTCTGGTAATAGGAAGAAAACGGAAAATGTTGTAGTATTGGAGGGGTTACTTTTAAATATACTGCAGTTGCTCGTAAAATCGTCTGGTAATAGGAAAAAAACGGTAATAAAGTTATAATATTGGAGGGGTTACGTTTAAATATATTGCAGTTGATCTGAAGCTGAATATAATCGTCTGGTAATTGGTAGAAAAAGGAAAAAAAAAAATTATGGTGTTGGAGGGGTTACTTTAAATATATTGCAGTTGCTTTCGAGCTCAATATAATCGTCTGGTAATAGGTAGAAAACGGAAAAAAAGTTATAGTATTGGAAAGGTTACTTTTAAAAATATTGCCGTTTATCTCAAGCGACGTCGCAAACCGTGACGTCATCCTTGACGAACTTGCCCACCTGGGTGTATCTGGCCACCTGTTCTGCTGGTTGGAAAGCTGCCTGTCTCATCGTCACTCTCAGGTTCTGTTTTGTGGGGCGGTTAGTGATTATCGACCCTTCAGCCTTGGCACACCTTAGGGTGGGGTACTTAGCCCCATTCTCTTCAATATTCTCATGACTCGACTCCTCCGTCTTTTAGGTCCTGTCCCTGACTCCTCTCTGAGCCTAACCTTTTCTGATGATATCTGCATCCACTCCCCTTCTCCTGTCACTCTTCAGCGTCTCCTAGTTAAGTTCGGCCAGGCTGCATCTGGTTGTGGATTGATTATCAACACTGCCAAAACCAAACTGTTTACACGATCCCTCACTCATAGGTTTGCTTGCACAACTATAACCCTCCTCGGCTCTCATCTTGAGGTAGTGCAGGATTATACATACCTCGGAATTCCCCTTTCTTCCCTCTTTAATCCCTCCCAGTATGTCTTCACTATCTGCACCCGCCTTCACAGCAGACATAAACTCCTTGGCACGTTCACTTGTGGTTCGCATGGGATTATCATCCCCATCGCTTGTTCGTTTTACCTGTTATATATTCGCTCCCTTCTTGATTATCATGCTATCCCTCTCCCTGGTCCCCCCAGCACAGCTCCGACCACTTGAAGTGGTACAAAATTGGACGATGCGCCTCATTCTTCACTGCCCCAGGTCTGCCAGGGTAGTCAACATGTTCCATGAACTCAATCTGTGTCCCATCACCGATCGCATTCATATGCTTGGAGTCTGCTTTGCCACACAGTGTCTGACCACATTTCCGTCTCCTGCATCATCCTTTTCCTCCTGACTGGTTGACGTTCTCTCACGGATTCCCCTCACCTAGATCGGATCCGGCATACTCACGTGCCAGGCCTGGCATCCTGGCTAAAACGAATTCGATCAGCATTCAACTGTCCTCTCCAGCTTTCTGGCCGTGATCCCACCAGCATCCGTGCTGATCTTGTCACTCCCATCCCTACTGTCCCTTTGCCCCCTACCTGGACACGTACGACCCCTGCTGTGCACACCTTCTGCCACTGCTTCTGACCGTGTACCAATCCTCCCACAGCTCTCCGTCACTGAAACCTTTAACTCCGTAGCCTGCACCTACCCTTCCCCTCCTGTTCACGTCTACACTGACGGTTCTGTCCTCGCTAACGGCCGGGCGGGAGCTGCTTGCATGCCATTTACCAACTCTGCTTTCCCCGTCTTCTCCACCTCCCACCGCCTTCCCAACTAGGCCAGCAGTACCCAGCGTGAACTATCTGTTATAATCTCTGCTCTTGACTTCCTTATCTCTCATCACCTACCAGGTCTAATCATCAGCGATTCCCAAGCTACCCTTGCCTTACTTCGCAACCCCCCCCCCCGACGCCCCTCCCCTCTCCTCGCCTCCCTCTGCTCTCGTCTGCATCAGGCTCATGCTCTTGGTCGCAGGGTTTCTTTTATTTGGATCCCAGCCCATGTTGGTCACATCCGCCACCACCAGGCAGATCGCCTGACCCGAGCTGCCTGTAACCTCCCCCTACCTGCCATCCGCCTCCCTGTGTCCACGACAATTGTCAGGAGAATCCTTCTTGAGGAGTCCAGGGAGGACCTAGCCCTGCATACCGATGCTGAACGTGCCACTAGTGTCACCATCCAGCACTATGACACTTCCCGTGGCGTGAGACACACCTATGGCAAGCGCCCCACCCACACCCGCCGCGCCGCTGTGATGTAGCCGTCGCCCGCATTCGCCTGGGGTATCACTGCCCAGGGGAAAACACCGGACGACCGACCGACAACAGGCCATGTAAACTCTGTCACAGTGCCATGGATGAAGCATTATGCCATCACGTCGTTAACTGCCCTGTTATTGCCCCCTTCAGACCCTCTGGACTCTTGTTTTCTGCTTTGTGTACCTACTTCATCACACATCTTGATGTACTCGAAGACATTCTCACCCTTCACCCCGATTTCCTTTCATTGTAATGCCCTGGCACTAGGACAATGTTTGGACATTTTGGTGTGTGTGTGTGTGCGTGTGTGTGTGTGTGTGTGTGTGTGTGTGTGTGTGTGTGTGTGTGTGTTGTCCACGCACACACGCACACATCAGGTGCATGTGCATGTATTGTCCTAGTGCTGGGATTTTGAATCAAGATGTAATTTTATAATGCATTTCGTGTTTTTTTTCTATCTACCCACCTGTATATGTGACTATGTGTATGTATCTGCTTAGGGTGTATATGTATATATATGTCTCCCTATCTGTGTATATATATCATATATATGTGCATGTTGCATATGTATATGTATGCACGCCTGTACACATACCCTTATCTTTATACATGTGTACCTATCCTGTACATGCAGTATGTCTATGGCTACATGTGTGTAAATATATACATATATGTATAGATATATACGTACATGTATGTGTGCATATGTGCCTCTCTCTGCATATGTATGTACATACGTGTGTATCTATGTACCACTTCACTCATATCAAAACATGTAATGATAAATACTGTGCCAACTTTGTACCATGTACAGTATGTATCATTGAATGTCTCTGTTCATTACTGTGCTTGTAATGATAAGTACCTTTGTACCTTCTATGCCCTAAGATACCGATTTTGTTTTCCTCATGCACCCCTCCCTGCTTGGCCTTCAGGGACAGTGTTGGCCAGGGTGTTGGGGCTTGTACTGAATGGTAAATAAAGAACCCAAATTAAAAAAAATAATTCTCGGGCTGAATATAATCGCCTGAGTATGCTCGAGTATATAAAACACATCATTGGACTCAAAGGGTTATTAAATTTCTTCTATCCCCCTTTGCTATATCTCTTTTACTTCAAGCTGGCCTAAAACTACCATCCCTCCATCTTGATTCATGACTTGCAGCAACTGATTAACACTAGAATACGATGCTAGTCACGAAGAAGTGCCGTGGAAAGGGTGTAGACCCACAGTACTAATTCTACCACTGAACTACGTGAAAGGACGAAAACTTGGGCCAAGTTAAGGTGAAAGGAGTATGGGAGATGCCTGCCCAATGTTAAGTGAAGTTGTCTGGCGAGGATAAAATATTGAAGGTGCTGATATACTGAGAAATGTAATAATTTCACTCTAATCGCCTATTTCATATTTTATTTTTGCCGCGACTTTCGACTTTGGCTTTGCAGAGGCTTTTGGAAATGGAAGTGTAAGATATATCCTTCAAGTTGTAGCTTAAAACGATAAACAGATAGATAAATAAATAGATAAAACGAGAGAGAGAGAGAGAGAGAGAGAGAGAGAGAGAGAGAGAGAGAGAGAGAGAGAGAGAGAGAGAGAGAGAGTGCTCCTAGACACAGCATGGCCACTCCCAACCCTTGCCAACATATCACGTGACCTTGACCTTTGTTGGATCAGCATTAAAATAAAATTATTTCTTGAATTTTAGTCCAGAGGTCTTCATGAGATAGCGCCGCATCCTGAACTTTGACAGACTTGTGCCGACGATGAGAGGGTCAGGTCTGTTTTCCCCTCTTCTGGCCTCATCACCCTCTCCCCTCTGATCCTCAAGCCGATAGTCACGCGCGTCCCCTCACCTCTCTCTCTCTGCACTAAAAACGCTAGTATCAGTGCACCCACCAGGGCCGGCCTCAGGGGTGGGCCCACGGGGCCTGGGCCCCGGGCCTCCCACCAGGAGGGGCCTCCCACCAAACGTTGGGCAACTTGACATTTGGTATTTTTCATTACCAAAACAGGGCCGATTTGATAATGAAAAATCCGTCAGATAATGAATAAGCATGATTTGGTAGCCTGTTGGATTTGGAGATGGTAATGAACTTGATTGGATGATGTACGGTACTCAGTTAATCTATTGTCTTATAGAACATGCAAATACAGAACATATGCCGTTAATTTTCAAATGAATATTTTTTTTTTCCTTATACATGTACCGGTACCTATATTAGCAAGGGGTAAATACATGAATAATCTTTCTTTAAGAAATTTGTTAATGACACTGATAATGCCCTGGCTCTGAACATTGGTGTGTCACAGCTTCATCCAGTCTGTTCTGTTCGAAATCTGGGTGTTTATTTTAATTCAAAGTTAAAATACAAGAAACATATTAATCAAGTTGTCAGAGGGTGTAACTTGCATATCAGAAATCTGTACTCTGTGAGAAAATTCCTGAATAGACGGTGCCTCTTAACATTGGTCCATGCAGTGGTCTTGTCTCGTGTTGATTATTGTAATTCACTGTGGGTTGGTCTTCCAAATAATATACTAACAAAAGTTCAGTCTGTGTTGAACAGGGCGGCACGGCTTATCTTTGGTCTCCCCCCGAGAACCTAGACTACACCGTTCCTAATTGAGTTGCATTGGTTACTAGTAATGGCTAGAATTGAATTTAAACTGTGTCTTATTACATTCAAGGTTTTTAAGTTTGGTGAGCCGAAGTATCTTGCTGAATTGCTAAAACTCTCATCGGCACGCCCGGGTGTGATGTTACGCAGTGAAGATGATTCCTTGCGTCTTGATGAGCCAGGAGCCATTCACCAGTCATCTTTCTCTGATCGTTCTTTTGTGTATAGAGCCCCTAGATTATATAACAGATTGCCATTGTACATGAGACAACTCTTTTCTGTTGAATCCTTTAAGAGACAGCTGAAAGCCTTTCTTTTTTCAAAATGCTATGACCTGGAAAGAGGTACTGTGACGGATGATTATAGGGTTTAATTATTGCCACTTTCATTTTTTTTTTTACTGATGAAGTATGTATTATATATGAGAGATGTCACAATTCTTGTAACTATAAAAATAATGTATATGTCTGTCGAGTGGTTGTGAATTCCCTATAGAAGAACTGGCGCTTTTGAGAAACAAAAAATAAAAAAAACATCATTATTACTATTACTATTGTTATTATTATTATTATTATTATTATTATTAATGAAAAACCGAATCTGAGAATGAAAATTGAAGAATTTGGTTATATACCCACGTTCAAATCTGGCAGCCCTGGAGCCGGTGCCAGCTGCCAACAAGTGTTCATATTTGATCACTTGTTGTCACTGTCAGAGGATTTCATTCCTGTCATCGATCAGTTCATAGCTTCTCTTAACCAACGGCTGCATGCGTATGAACTGATGTCAGGTCGCTTTGGCTGCTTTGGACGACTGACAATGCTATCCTCTAAGAGCTGTCTAGAGCAGCCAAGAAATTACTGGATGTCTATCCCAACGATCTGGAGACTTCATTTCCTGAAGAGCTCATCCAGTTTGCTGCTTTTGCGAATATTATGCTGACGAAGAGACAAACGACGTTAGCGCTGAGCTATTTCTCTACAATCTTATCCACGATAAGCATGTGCTAGATATTTTCCCCAGTGTGGAGGTAGCCTTAAGAATGTACCTGGCTGTAATGGTGAACAACTGCAGTGCTGACCATATATATATATATATATATATATATATATATATATATATATATATATATATATATACTGTATATATATTTTTTTCAAGCTGAAGTTGATTAAGAATCGCCTTCGAACAAGCAGGACACAGGAGTGACTTGTGAATTTGAGTCATGAGCACTGAGTCGGACATCCTACGCTCATTGGATTTTGATGATTTCATAAGAGAATTTTGCATTAGAAAATTGCGGAAAGCACCTGGACTAGACCAGATTTCTAGAACCTGTTCGTTCAGTGAACAGTGTATAGAAGTGTTGAGTGGTGAGTGCACGCGTGAGTTGGATTATTTGTTTTTTTCTCGCTTCATGATTATTCTGTTTTGTGTGATATGCTAGGAAGTGTTCAGTGCATTTCAGGGCGGCTCTGTTTTTTTCATTCAGGGCTAATTAATGTGGAGATTTTTCAGAAAGTATCGTCTTTACCTGATCTTTAATGACATCAATTTCCGAATACGGTATCATAGGTCGTCGGGAGCAAGTTGTGTCGTGCAAGCGAGCATATCGTTGCAACAGTGCGAGGGTTAAGAATGTATTTTCATTTAGCACCATGCTAATTTGATGCTTGGGATGGGCCCCCCACCAAAACGGGTGCCAGGCCCCCCAAATCCGGCACTGGCACCCACAAGAGAGAATCCCTGCTTCACACAGCATTCATATATTCCCCGGCATCTTCTTCCTGGTATGTTATACGTGCATAGTTAAATAATACCGAAGAAAAAATAAAACAAAATGTTAATTGAATCTATTCATGGTTCCCCAGTGCATGGCAAGATGCAGTGCCCCTCTTACCCCTGCCAGCAGCCCCTCGCCTACCCCTGCCAGCAGTGTCCCGCCGACCCCTGTCAGCAGTGCCTCGCCTACCCCTGCCAGCAGTGTCCCGCCTACCCCTGCCAGCAGTGCCTCTCCTACCCCCGCCAGCAGCCCCAAGCCAACCACCTCCCACAGCCCCCCGCTGACCCATACATTCATTTTCAGCTCTCTCTCCCACCCACGTCAGCTGGTAATTTGACGAGCTGCCTCTGTGTGGTCGTGTGGTTCATGTGTTTGGTGTCCTGGCTGGATAGGGTGTAAGGCAGGGCCAGCCTGTTCAGTACACACGCCTCCACCTCCACCCACTTGCCACCCACACCCCCTCACCCTCGTCCTCCATCCCCGGCAAGGCCACATCGGAGTCCCGCCTCCCGTCCTCATTTGTCATCGGCGCCGTCCCATCTTGGGACAAGTCCCTTTATCTCCTGGTGGGACTACTGACTCTGAGTGTTCCCCTTTCGTAGGGCTACTTGTACACTTGTACACTTGAAGAGTATTCCGCGCTGAACACAGTGTACAGTACATGGCAGCAGCAGCGGCAAATAGAAATGATCTGGTGACAGTGTTGGGGTGAAGGAGGGGTGGGATTTGCGGGGTAGGTGGTCTATGGGGGAGGGGAGGGGTGGTGGGTGGGGGTAGCTGTGTGTTGGGGGAGGCTAAGTAGCCATTGTTTGTGTCAACAAAAGATCAGAAAATAGAAGGTAGAGGCAACCAGCTGCAAGCGATGGTTCATTATCTGATGGAATAAGATCAGTTCAGTGATCCCGAGAATTGTCCATCCATCCATCCGTCCATCATCCACTTCTATGTCGCCCCGAGAGGAGCGTAGGAGTCCGGAGCTAGGCAAGTTGGTGGACATTTAAGATGAGATTGACCAGCCTCACTCATCCCTGAGTGGCATTTCGTGAGCAATAAACCCCAACCATCTCTTGGATATAAACCTTCACCGGCTCAATCCGACTGGAGCACCCTCATTACCCACTAAATCACCAGGCGCCAAAATTTGGTTACATGGTTACCACCCAGCGTAGTAAATGATTTCCTGTTGTACAGGAAACCATTTGGCTTGTCACTCAGTGTAGAGACACCCATGGGCAGAAGGAAGAGGAAAGAATGAAGGAAAGAAAGACAGAAGAGGGAATGTAAAGTCACCCGTAGGCAGAAAGAAGAGGAAAGAATGAAGGAAAGAGAAGAGGAAGGAAGGAAGAGAGCAAAAGGCAGACACCCAAAGCAGCACTACATCGAGCTAGTGGATGGTGACCGCCCCCACCTACCACAAATCACGAGAACTGTATCTAAACAAACAGATATCGCCAGTACGTAACCTTATCTTACGCCTCCGTCACCCCGTCACCTCATATCGGAAAGCTTTCTGATGCTGACGGAGAAATTGGCAAATATTTAGCGTTGATTTCAGCTGCTTCTCATGCAAGTTGCTTAACAGATACTTTCATTGCAACTGATACTGAATACGGAAACTAAAATCATGTAACACTCCATTTTAAAGTTGTATAAGTCCACTACTATTATCTGTTCTTAAGACCATATGCTGGCAGAATGAGGAAATACATCTTTGTGACTGGCGGCGTGATTTACTATACTTTCACAGTCGTAGGCACTTCCCCGGCATACAGATGGATTCATTGCCTGGCCTTCATATCAAGCTATAAATTTAAGCATAATCCAGTCTACACTTTCCCAAGGCCAATCCCTCACATTTACATAAGCCTGTATATTTTTCTGCGTATGTGCATGTGTGTGTGATCTTATTTAACGTGCATAATCTTGAGGCCTCTCTCTCTCTCTCTCTCACACACACAAACACACACACACACACAGTATATTGCCTTACATACAGTCGGTCACGCAAGAAAACTTCGTACTCAGGTTCTCACCTTAACCAATCGCACACACTTTTCTGAAACGCCCTTCCCCCTCATGCATCTCCATACTTCCTGCCTTGGCACAGTGTCATACGCTTTTTCCAAGTCGACAAAAATCATGTGCAGCTTTCTCTGTTTCTCTCCAAATTTTTCCTGGATTTGACGCACTGCAAAGACTGCATCTGTTGTTGTTTTTCCCGCCATAAATCCTAACTGTTATTCACCAACTTCTGTTTCTTTTCTTAACCTTTTCTCCATTATGCTCTCCCATATTTTCATTCTGTGTGACATCAGCGTTGTACTCCGGTAGGTCTTCCTCTTTCTGTATCTTTCCATAATCATATCTTACCTCCTTTTATTCGTTCCAAGTCCTTTCATTACACCTTCTTTGCACCTTTGCGCCTTATTCCACACTATATTCCTTGCATCATGTGCCGTACTACATGTTACTGAACCACTTTTTCTGCTTCTCCACCCCAGCAGAGAACTGTGGAACATATTTTGTGTGTGTGTGTGTGTGTGTGTGTGTGTGTGTGTGTACATATATATGCGATTTGAGCTAAACTAGTGTTGTTTTGTCCCTGTGTCTCTTTTTATCCAGTCTGTTTTTTAACATGACTGTTCTTTACTCCCGTCACCTCCCCTTTCAAACTTTTCCAAATAACACTATGGCACTTCAGTCTGGATTTTTTTTTTTTTTTTTTACATCACTCAAGACATGTACGCTTCCTCAGTTTATATTCATGTCCTCTTCTCCTTGCTTCCTCTTTCACAAATCAATTCCTCTCTCCACATTTTCTATTCCTCTTATTTCTCTAAACATCAAAATCAAATCTTCTCTTCACTTAAGGCTCGTAATTCTAGCTTCACCAGCCTTTCCTCACAGTTAAGATAGCTCTCTCAGTCTGGTCATCCTTTGTACCTTTTCTAGCGTATTAATATATTTCTTTAAATGTAGTAGACCTACCATGGTTGCATATTCTAATCCCGATCTTATCATGGACACCAGTATCTCCCTCCACATCTCCATACAGGTAAAAGCCTGTCTCATGTTGGTGAAGCCTATATGCCTCACCAGTGATCCTTCTAAACATATTGACTTCTGAGTATGCGTGACCCACTCAACGTTGGTGGAAAAGACAGCCGAGGTAATGTTTCTTTCACGCTCCACAACAGGATGGACTGCCCTAAAGAGTGCAACAAGGAAAGGAAATTTCAAGATGGAAAAGATGCTGTTAGATTCTGGAGGCAAAGCTGATAATGAGGGTAAACGGTAGTGCATGTGACATACTCCTTTTATCATCAAGAAGTTGTACCCTTTCAGCACAGAGACATCCTTCTATATTCTTGCAGCCTTCAGGTGGTTTTCTTTACAGGTAGGCTATCTTAGGAAAAATCCCTCTTACTGAAGGAGTTAAAATGCAGGCTGTATGTAACTTGGCCAGTTTGAAAAGTTTCCTTTATATTCTGCTTAATATTACTGTATCAAGAATTAAGTTTAAAATGTCATCACTCAGTACTGAAGGGTTAAATCTCTCTCTCTCTCTCTCTCTCTCACTCTCTCTCTCTCTCTCTCTCTCTCTCTCTCTCTCTCTCTCTCTCTCTCTCTCTCTCTCTCAAAACAATCTATCTATCTATTGCCAGACGCCATAATCCCGAAAGGGGTGGCCATTTGACTTTGAGTTATTTGTTTTACGGGGAGAGGCACTAACCCTTCACCAACCCTCTTGCTGACACGTAGGGAGCACGTGTGGTTTGGTTATATGGTTACCACCCAACGTTGTAAATGGTTTCTTGGCTTACAGGAAACCATTTGGCTTCTCACTCAATGTAGAGCCACCTGTAAAGGAAAGAAAAGCAATAAGAAGTGACAGGAAAGATGGGTGGAATAGGAAGAGAGGAGGACAGGCCACAAACATATATATATATATATATATATATATATATATATATATATATATATATATATATATATATATATTTTTTTTTAGCAAAGGTACAGTGGAGGACAGGAATGCTGTAATGCGCTTTACACCCTGCAGTGGTATCTACCAATAACAACTTACTTCTAGGCAACAGCTTGACTTTCAGTCTTTCTGAATATAGTCATCAGCTTTGAGTATTATTTCAAATAGGAAATAAAACTTTTTATGAGGGTAATACTGAATGTGTAAAGCTGGGAGGGACCTTAGTAATCCTTTAAGCATTACTGTAGGTGTCTGGAATGTGTTTCTTAACAAAGTTGTTAAATATGTGTATACATATGGTTGGAGTAGTCAGGGAGTTGAAAGCGAGTATAGTAGGTCTGACTCTATTATCAAACGCCTTAATCCTAAGGGGTAGTCAGAAGTAAATCGCCTCCATGTCGCCCTGCCCCCCTCCATTTCACTGTGTGTAGGAGTTAAATAGTTAAATACTGTAATAATGTATACAGTTTGCTAATTTGCAACTTGGCTTTATGCTTATGATGCAGTCTTGATGGCAGAAAGTGACAGTAATGTAAAAGGTAGTGAATGAATGAAAAAAGTGAATATGGAGAAAAGTATAATACTGGTATGTGGAAAGAAATAATATGACACAATAGATTTTGGCAGATAATACAGGATAGAAGAGGGTCACAGTGAAATGCAGGGTTCAGATGGGAAGTGAAATGCTTGAAGAATACGGAAAAAATGGCCGACAGAAGCGAAAGTTAAATATTATTTATGACATCAATAAAATTTATCTAATTTCGTATACTAATGATATTGGCACTATGTAAAATAAAAATATATTTCCCCTTAGTAAACTTTAGCCTGGCAGTCCCTACTAAATCGGCGCATGCGTGGTGGGCAGACAATGTTTGTTTTGACGCTGTTTTGCCGGGAAAATGATTCTGGTGGGTGCAACTGACACTTCAATATCATATCGGCGACCAGCACCAGTATTCTGCACAGAGGAGAGGCCGCTGTCAACTAAGAAGGTAATTGAACTATAACTATTTTTAAACGTTCGTTTTGTTGACTCATAAATACCTGAGGATCCACCCGCCTTTTCCTTTGACATTCTTACATTCTGTTGTATGTGGTGAAGGGACGGATTTTTACGACAGTCCACACTGCCTGACCAGTTATTAAAATAATTTAGAGTAGAATCATCCCTGAAAAGTGGTGCATCTGGGGTACGGTGATGTATTTGCTTAGGAACACTGACAGTAGGGCAGACTCCAGCTTCAGCGGAACATTGACCATACGAATTTGTTAGGCAGCATCACTACCCAGCAGGTGGTTGAAGCCAGGTAGTATATGGTTTTGAACAATTACTTTTACTGATTTGCAGATCTAACAATTTCCTGATGCAGTAATTGGTATGAAATTATAGGCAAGTTATCATCATCATTGCCAGACGCCATGTATCCCAGACAGGGTGGCCAAGGGCTTAGAGTTAATCGTTTTACAGGGAGGGGCACTAATCCTCCACCAACCCCACTTGACGTATGGATGCCAACAGCATCTGGTGTTCCCAGGCGGTCACCCATCCAAGTACTAACCAGACCCAACAAGTTATGCTCTAGAGATATCTTGGTATAACTTTAGAAGTAACCAATGTTACCAATTTTCATTATATTACGTCCCTGAACTATTCTAAGACTTACCTCTTAAGCCTAGTTTGAGTTGGGGGAACAAATTTTGTAGGGATAGTCATATAGTAACTTATGTTAGGCTATCGCTCAGTAGCTGATGAATGTCGCGCCATTTTGGCTGGTGCAGGCGTGTGCACTCGGTCTTATGTCAGGCCTTAGGTTAGGTTAGGTTGTTAGTTTGGGTTCGTTTAATGCAAAATAGTGCGTTTTTAATTCATTTTGATCTTGATTTTGGGGGATAAACCCACTTTTGGAAATCTTACTCAGAATTCCAAAAGGGGATTTTCCCCAAAAAATGAAGGTCAAAACTAATTAAAACACAGTATTTTGCATTGCAAAACTTAAAAATAATAATAAAAGAAAATGTTGGTTACTTCCAAAAATTTACCGATATCTTCATAAACAGGTCTTGATTTGCGTTTAGGTATATGTTCCACTAATTTTGTTTTATTTGATTTCTTTCAATTCTTCCAGAATTGCCTTTAGATGTATTGCATATCGTCTTGTATTCTTCCATCTTTTTCTGCTGTAGTGGAGTCAGTGTTATGAGTTAGGTGGCCAGCAGTAAATGTTTTGTGCTGGCTTTGTGATGGAGCAGCAGAAAGGTATTATTGTACAAGTGGACAATATGCAGTTTTGAAATTTTAGCACCATTATCATATAGTATAGTCCCTAAGGATCACAAATAACCCATTACCCCATTTGGAAATTGATTATTACTCCCCTAAGATAGGTTAGGTATGTTGGGTTTGGTTTGGTTAGTTTTATTGTGTTCGGTGAGGGGCATTTCTGACAAAAATGAAGGTCAGAAACATTCGAATCGCATCAAAAACTGCCAGAAAAATATATTGCACCACCTGGCGGGTGTATTGTCCACTTGTAAAAATTTACCAATTTTTTGATAAATTTCTACAGACAAACTGCAGGAGACCACCATTTATAGGATGAAAATTTTGTGATGGGAATTATCTTTCATAACTAAACTCATTTATGGCACCCGTTCACACAGGAATGTCATTTTTGTTACTAAAGGTTGTCTGATTCATTCATGACACCCAGGGTCTGAGAAATTACATGTTATCAAGAGCACAAAGCTATGTTCATTGACATTAGTGGAGGCATCCTGCAGTGGGCAGTGGGTCCAGTTGGACCTAAAACTCAAATAATTCTTTACCAAACAGGCACGGTGATTCTGCCTATATTATAACAAAGTCACGATCTCAAGGTAAGTAATTTGGTACATAAGCAACACAGTCAACTGTTCCATTATGACTGCAAGAAGTGATTGGAAAGACAAAATTTACCTATTTTATTGGTATATTAGGAAGCGGCCAGGTCATCCGTGGCAGTGTTTACCAACGATCTCTCCGACTGGCCGCATTGTTTACCAGCCATTGCTCTAACTGCATGTGCCAGTGTATCCCATGTCAAAGCAGTGAGAAAATGATTTAACCATACCAAATCCAACCTAACCTCACTTTTGTTTGAGAGGCAGCCCTCAGATTTAAAAATGTACACTAGGAACATTAAACAAGGCTGGCTACTGGCACACGCCAGCAGAATGCAGTACTGTATTTACATGTTCAAAATTCTCATTAATAGCTGTCAGAGATAAGTTTATAAAAATCCCCAGTAGCTGTGATAATCCAGGAATAAGAACAAGTCAGTTGCCTGGGAAAGTCTCATTTCAGTAGAAAATATGGAAAGGCTGCGCCTGTTTGGTAAAGAATTAATGAAACTCATTTGTCCCCAGATTGTTCAGGTTGCCTATGTTAGGGTGAATAGTTACAATTGGTTGAATTATGGTAGGGTAGGTTAGGTTAGCAAGGACAAACGATTAGTGACGGATTGACGAGCCAAGTCAACCTAAAAGTCCTACAGGTGGGTGGTCGCTTGTGGTGTGTGTTTTAAACTGATGGTTTCATAGTTGATATCTTCAAAATTACACATTTCCTTAACTTTTTAAAGCTGTCACAATGCTAATTACATTGTAGTTTATTAAGAAAAAACACACTTGTAAATTTTAATTATGGGAGATAATATGCAGTTTCCACTATTTGTACTTTTGGCCAGACATGAGTTTTATGGATAACACAAGGTTTTCCATATTTTAAAAAATGTGACATATATTTAATTTTGACCCTCATTTCATGGGGAAATGCCTTGTGTCCATGATGTTACCCATTCAAACCACTACTGAACCTTACCATAAAAGCTTGCTTACTGACTGTAAGGAAGAGGGTGCTGGTTCAGGCTCACCCAGCCAGCAAGCAAGGAGCAAACATCTCCAGACTGACATGACTCCTGTGTTTGTTTTTCAACACAACATTTTGCTATTACAAATTTTTGGAGAAAACGGTAGAGAAAAAATGTTGTTGCCATTGATGAGTGGAACCCAAAAAAAGCGTATAAAACGTTATCGGTATTAGTAAAGTTTTCTCTTGTTTTTTTATTGTGGTATCCCATTTTGCCAGGTATTGTATGTTTATCTATTGCAGACACTCTGTGTATAAATCCATTTTATTGGAAATGTTAGCTATATATAGTAGGCTATGAACAATTAGGCAAGGTGCAAATACTGTCATTGTGGTACAGTATTTTTGGTGGGTTGCAGATAACACTGGTATTTTCCTGGTTGGGTGTAAATACTCATGACCTTGAAATAAATACAGTGCAACAATATTGACGTGGCTCGCAGTAAGTAGCTGTCATAAAAATGACAGGATATCATATAAAATGATTTGATTCTGTAGTGGATGTGAATAAGATCTGAATGGACCCAGATTAGCATAGATGTTGCCAGTAATTAATTTCTGTGAGCTGATATGAACTTAACTGCAAGAAGCATAGAGTAAGAGGGATATAAGGAAGTGCTTCAACATATACCAGTATTTTAGTCTTGCTGTTACGATGCAGAGTTACTGAAGTTACGGGAGCCCCCACCCAGTGAAGGAGTTAACAAAACCCATATCAGACCTCTCTTCTCCAAGAAGTCTATTCTGGAGTGAATAAATTTATTAGGAGATAGCAAGAATAAAGATGAAAAGTACAGAACACCATCAGGTAAAAGTGGTTAATGTGGGGTGCAAGATGCCATTTGGGGAGATTCAAAACATGGCTGGATAATTCCTGGTATATAGTCTACAGTGTGTGTGTGTGTGTGTGTGTGTGTGTGTGTGTGTGTGTGTGTGTGTGTGTGTGTGTGTGTATTTTACTCTTCCTGGTATCTTTTTACCTACCATATACATTTCTTTACATATTGTATGCAGTTTCTTATTGCTCTGTTTGTAACTTTTTCACTCTCCGAACATCCAGCTATAGTCTCACCAATCTAAAACCAAGGTTTGGGTGGAGTCCAGCCAGGGATTTCCCAGCGTACAGCGTTGCCTTGTTTCCTATACTCTGATTGGTTAGTGGCTGACCTGACACCGTTAGAGTTCGTCCGCTCACACCTCGCCACCTGGCCTGACATGACTTCACCCACTTCTGTGTGTGTGTGTGTGTGTGTGTGTGTGTTTTTGTGTGTGTGTAAAGACAAACTAATTTAAGTTATAAATATAATTTAAGTTATATACTGTATATAACAGTGAACAGTGGAAGCACGTGACAGAAGCTTAATCTCCCTCCAATGGATTAACTCCCAGTATGGGCCTGGATGTTGCCGCTCATGAGTGTTTTAACTTATTTATTTCTATTAAGAAAATAGCGTATGTTCTACTGATTCCTTCAAATTATATTATAAACGTAATTGTTACATTACTTACCCAACTTAGAACTACCATGAAAGTCGGTAGAAGTAACTACATTTTTTTCAGCACCACTGTAAAATATATATGCCACGTTTCTTTATTGATGTACAAGAGCCATATGCATTACAAGTTTACCTTCCTTTGATATGCTAGAATACTTACGTTTATAATGTATTAGTATGTGTGTACCTATCTGTGATGCCTATTACATATATAACAGAATCTACTCATCGCTCGTTTAGGAAGTATGGCATGGCTGCATCCAGCGCCAGACCCCACCCAAACCTTGGTTTTAGATTGGTGAGACTATAGTGTAACTGCATTTTTTTCATATATCATGAAGGAGCAGCAACTCAGCAGAGCCACTTGTGTCAGTTTTTAGTTTGGCACAGAACCCACACAAGATGAAATTACTACCAACTTTCCTTCAAACAGCACCAACAAGCCACCCCTTTAACATTTAGTTTCCTTGCATTCATTCATAAGCCCCTAGACTGTATACTCTCACTTCTTTTATAGTATTTCCATAGCTCTGTCTTTGTTGTCAACCATCAGTAAAAAATATTTCCATGATGATATTGAGAGTAAGAAAAGAAATGTAATTTAATGTACCAAGGTGCAGGTCAATGTGAGCATAAGAGAGAGAAGTTAGGGTCAGTGAATTGGGAATTGGTAGATTTAGAAAACAAAGAATATTTACCTAGGAATGCTAAATGTGATATGACATTAATGTTAAGGGAGGAGCTTCCATCCAGGCTTGATAGTTATGAGGACATATGTGTATCGCCGTTATAACATCTCTCATGTTTGTTGCAGTCTCGAGGCACCCCCAAATTTGCAGCTCCCCCTAAAGCCCCAGTGAAGAGCTGCCCCGTCACTCGCATCTTCTCACGTGTCCCTGATACTGATCGGCCTCAGCCTGTCTCCTTCAGGGATGACAGAGACACTTGTAAGGAAGATAACAGGGAGAAGTCCCTTTTTGAGTGCACGACAGTAGCTTTTGTAAAAAAATGTAATTGTGGAATGTGTCTTGTTCTTAATACTGTACAGTATTTAAAAATTAAAGTAACTTGTACAGTGCATGTTTGTTCTTTACTGTGCAGTGATTGAATTAAAGTACAGTAGTTACTGGTACTGTATTTTATAAATTTTGATGTACATAGCTTTGTTGTACTAAAAAAAAAAAAATCACATAAGAAAAACCAAACATATTCAAGTAAGCCTAGTCTAAGAATGCATAAGTGTTAAATGTCCCTTACACTGTATATTCCTTCCAGCATTTATTGTGCAGAGTTCAGTGTACAGTGCAGAGAAACCAGCACTGTACTTTGAGCAGTGTTATGAGATTGAGGAGAGACTTGGTTGTGGATCGTTTGGTGAAGTGTTCCGTGTGAGGAGTAAGGAGGATGGTCAGCTGTATGCCTGCAAGAAGTCTATCCTTAAATTTCGTGGTGAAGGAGATAGGTATGATTTTTTTACCTGCAAGTCCAGTAGTTATAATTTTTCAAGCTAGTTTCATGCATACATAAAAGATTTGGTTTTGAGAAGGTTCTGGTACCAGTTTACATTTGAATAACATGTACAGTACCCTCGCGTCCAACACGGTAATATTGTCATGCATGGGTCCCGTGTTGGACCAAAAATGCGTTGGACAAACAGTAGAGCTTATGGGGAAAAATGAATTATGTCAGCAACCCTAGGAAAAGTCACCCTAAATACCTACCATATACCTATACATATATTGGTACTATTGTAATTATAATAAATGGTACTGTGCTATGAATGATAACTAACTTTTTAGGATAGTGTTGGTGGGCTTGCTGGGAATGGAAAGTGGTATCCAAGGCTGTAGGTAGTCCTACTGGGTCCCCGGAGGATGGCTGCTGGCGTCACTAGCGGGTAATGGCTGCTGCTTCTCCTCAACCTCCCTCATAAATCCTTTGAAATCACACTCAGAATCACTATCTTCGTCCACAGCCATGGAAGTTCCTGCTTCTGCCTGTCCTAGCACTCTGTAAGCCTTCACTGCTGCCAGGATCTTGTCTTGGTTTTTTATTATGGTGCTCACATTGGCTTCATTCATGTCATAGGCCCTGGCAATGTCAACTTTCCTCTCCCCTTTCTTCTTCCTCTCGATGCTTTCTAGCTTGGTGGCCTGAGGGAGGTGCCGATACTTCTTGGGGTTCTCAGAAGGCTTCCTAGGCATCGTGAGCAGGGTAAAATGCAGTAACAAGGGCAGAAAATGCAGCAAGAAAAAAGCACCTTCCAATGCAATTATGTGACTGAGTGGCGCTGTGGCGGGAGAAATTTAAACAAAACATCATGTGACAGCAGAAGCGTTTTTAATTGGGTGGCATCACGATCACGTCACGATAGCGGGCGGGGAAGGCTACTTGATCAGAAGTTTTCATTGGCTATCATCATCATGGGAATGTCCAGTATGACCGTGTTGGACCGGGGGTGATCGTTCTAGAGGTGAACTCTGCGGATTTCGCCCACTTCTCGGAGCTCTGTGCGTGTTATGCTAACACACTCGTGTTGCAGTAATTAAATCGTATTAAATAATACTAATTATTTGCTCTCCGTGCTGGACGTGAATCATGCTGGACTAACGCGTGTTGGATGCGAGGGTACTGTACTTTGTTTTTTAATAATATAGATTTTGTTTTTATAAGAATTTTGCAAGTTAGCTCATCATCTTTCAAAATATAGTGTCTTCCCATCTAAGTGGAAAAGTTTTTGCAGCTCAAGCTCTGCCTGGATCTTTTGGCATTTAGCCAGAAACCTGTCATGCAGTTATGTATCTTCCTATTTCAGATGAATTATACTTACTGGCATTGTGTTTTCTGTAAAGATTCAAGAGTTTCAGCATACGTGGACACTCTTTTCTTAATGAGACGTTGTTGAACAAACATTTAGAGACCTGATGGTGTTGTGAAAAATTTAACAAATTGACAGTGCTGTACAGATGAATCTAATTTGGTTCTAGTATTTGTATTTGTTGATACTGTAGTTTACATCCTTAGTTAATTGTTTTAAACCCTGATATATTTGTACATGCGCAGACGGCGACGTATGCAGGAGGTACAGAAACATGAAACTCTACCAAAGCATCGTAACTGCGTAGAGTTCTACCGGGCGTGGGAGGAGCGTCAGCAGTTGTACCTGCTAACAGAAGTGTGCCGCACCTCCCTTGCTCAAGTGGCTGAAACAAAGCATGATCTTCCTGAGCATACCATCTGGGAATATCTTGTTGACCTCCTCCAGGTTTGTTTACAGTATTTTATCCTATTGCCAACGTCATGTTTTATCAATGCAATGTGCCATGTTTTGTTTTGCACACCTAGGTTTTCTGTGGCAGCACTGCTGTGGCTATGGAATATTACAGTAATCCTACCCCTGCTTAAGGTTTGTATATTCTCTAGCCCCTATCTATCTATCTGTCTATTGTCAGACGCCTTAATCCCATACGGGGTGACCACAAACAAATCGCCTTCATGTCACCCTGTCCCCTGCCATTTCTAGCCTCAGCATTGATAATATTTCTATCTATCTGTCTATCTATCTATTGACAGATGCCATAATCCTGTAAGGGGTGGCCATTTGACTTTGAGTTACTTTTTTTACGGGGAGGGGCACTAACCCTCCACCAACCCACTTGTTGACACATAGGGAGCATGTATGGTTTGGTTATATGGTTACCACCCAGCATTGTAAATGGTTTCATGGTTTACAGGAAACAGTTTATTATTATTATTATTTATTTATTTATATATTTTTTTCTGAACAGTTATCATTAAATATGTACATTAATTCCATGGATATTGAATGGTGTCGGTTGTATTTACTATAGAGTAGACCCTCGTTATATTGGACCCCGGTGTAGCAGATATCAGATGTAATGGACGCCACGAAGCCCACCAAACTTTTGTTGGCTTTAATGAACAGTGTCCTTTATATATATATATCCATCCATCCATCCATCCATCGTCCAATCCTACATTGCCCCATGAGAAGCGTAGGAGCCGGGGGCTAGGCAGTTCGTCCTGACATTTAAGTGAGAGTGACCAACCTCACTCATCCCTGAGTGGCATTATGTGAGCAATAAACCCCAACCACCCCTTGGATGTAAACATTCACCGGCTCAATCCGATTGGAGCACAATAATTACCCACTAAACCACCAGGCGCCAAAATTTGGTTATATGGTTACCACCCAGCGTAGTAAACAGTTTCCTGGTGTACAGGAAACCATTTGGCTTGTCACTCAGTGTAGAGTCACCCATAGGCAGAAGGAAGAGGAAAGAATGAAAGACAGAAGAGGGAGTGTAAAGTCACCCGTAGGCAGAAAGACGAGGAAAGAATGAAGAAAAGAAAGATAGAAGATGGAAGGAAATATATATATATATATATATATATATACACACACACACACACACACACACACACACACACACACACACAAAGGTAAAAGGAACCAAAGGCCAGGAGCCTGCAAATTGTTCCCTCCAAGAAAAAGCAAAAACAAGATAACAGAACCAAATGCAAGATCCGTTCATTTTGAGATGTCTGGACACACTGCATTTGAAAGACTGGAGATCATAGGCAGTAGGAAATACAGACAGGGGGAGGCAGTTCCAGAGTTGTCCTGTTGCATTCATGAAGGACTGGGAGTAACGGTTAACTCTTGCCGTAGAGAGTTGGACAAGAATAAGAGTTTGTTGCTAGACGGGTGCTATGCACCCGTCGTAGAGGTGGAAGGCTGCAAGCAGACAGTTCAGAGGAGCAGTGACCATTGGAGTAGCAATAGAAAAGAAATAAAGATGCAACAGTGCAGTGAAGAGACAGAGGTTGAAGGTAGCCAGTAAGAGAAGGAGAGTTAATGAAACGAAAAGCCTTTGGTTCCACCTTGTTAAGAAGAGCTGTATGTGGGGAGCCTCCCCATGTATGAGATGTACTCTGAACGGGCCAACAAAACCCGTGTATAAAGTCAACAACTGTGCAAGGGTAAAGAAGGCATGGAGTTGGCTCAGCACACCCAGTCGTTTGGAAACAGATTTTGCAAGAGAGATTATATGATTTTTCCAAGATAAATCCCGAGAGAATGAAACCCCAAGAACAGTATGTTTAAGCATGATGAAGGATTGAGCTGGATCTTATTAAACATTGGTGGGTACTCCTGTGGAAGGTTTTGTTGGTTTGATTGATGCCATGTGGAGAGGATGGAGGGTCAAAGACTGACGAAGAGAGTGTATGTGAGTGAGGTGGAGGGGGAAAGAGGGAGGGGGAGGCCGAGGATGAGATGGAGAGATGGGGTGGAGAGGTATATGAGAGAGGGGGGTGTGAGTTGGGAGCAGGGGAGTGAAATGGCGGGGGACAGGGTGACTTGGAGGCGATTTGTTTGTGGCCACCCCAAACGGGATTGAGGCGTCTGGCAATAGAATAGATTGATGCTGAGTTTTTGATGCATTAAAAACAAGATTGTTTTTTACCTCAATCACTGTTTTTTACCTCAGTCACAGATATGAGCCAAGTCAGACATTAGGCGTGCCATAGCTTTATCTCTTGTTTGTTGGAGTAACTGCTGAGATGGACACTGCAGGAAGCGAATCGAAAGGTGAAGAGTAGAGTCACCAGCGTATGAATAAATAGGTTAGGTGTACAGCTTAGAATGTCACCGATGAACAAAAGGGAGAGAGTTGGTAATAGGACAGAGGCTTGAGGAACACCACCGTTGATAGTTCTAGAAGAAGAATGGTGGCCGTCTACAACACCAGCTATTGAATGACCTGAAAGGAAGCTATAGATGAAGGCACCGATAGAGGGATAAAAACCTTTAGAGGGCAGTTTGGTAATTAAAGATATGTTAGACTCGATTGAAAGCCTTTTACATGTCAAATGCAATGACAATGCTTTTGCTAAAGTCAGACCAGGAATCTGAAATGATTGGTATATGGAATGTGAACTTTAAAGAGAACCAGAAAAGGAAGTATATAGCACAAAAAATTAAACATCTGTCAACAGAGACACTGCCATTCACTCATCATTTAGTTTTAAAAAATCCTTTTTCACCTCATTGGCTAAATGATCCATACATAAATGTGCTTCTGCGTTGCCTGTGAACTAGAGAACATTGTATCAAGTATGACCAATTTATAGCTGGGATCTGGTAGTGAAAGTCTTGTTCGGTTCAGTTTTATGGAAATCCAGTCCAGTATATTTTTGGTATGTAGATTGTGTAGACTAATTTTGTTAAAACTTGTTTCAGTAGGCAAAGTCTAGGTAAAAGCAGTCTGGTCTGGTTGAAGAGGAGAGAGAGACAAGACAGGTGATGCTGTAATAATTCCCTATCAGAAAAATGTAAAACTAGCCTTGTGATGCACTTTCCTCCTGTTAGGCTAATTCTGGTGGATTTTTCTTGTAATACGAGTCCATCTCATCTCTGATCGTTTACCATGTCCATCTCCATACATACTGTACTTCTTCATCATCATCATCCAGACCTCCTTTCCCACCCTAGAGCAGGGTAAAGAGTAGCATTCAGCTGTTTCTATTCATCATCACTTCTTTTGCCTCTTAACATGTAAACCCATTCACTTATCATATTTGATATTCCATGCTTCCTCCTACCCTCAAAATCATTCATACTGAGTATATAGTATACTGTACCCTTTACCCACTCAGTTAACATCCATTCTTTAAGTGACCATACTAACTAAGCATGCTTTCCCTTCCACTCTTTGGTCAGTAGAAATCATTACACATCTTACATGTCTTTTCATTTCAAAGCCCTTAGATTGGGGATGTTGTTGCTTTTTTTTTTTTTTTTTTTTTTTTTAATGGTTGTTATCCGTTTAGTGATGCAAGTTCATTACTGCTGTGGAAACAAGACAAAAACTTAATTCTTACAGGTTGATGATTTTTATTTTACTTTATTGCTTGCACCTTGTGATTTTATTTGGCTTATGGATGACCTTTTATATTGAAAGGTTAGAAGAAGATGTCATTAACTTTCAGCTTGGTGGCGTGTTTTAGTTTTTAATCCAGCTGTCGTCAAATGATTTTCCTGGACTTTGGAGAGACCTCTGGTAATGAAGGGGTTAAGTAGCAAAAAATGATTGTCATCAACGTACTGGCTGGCATGTCGGTCATATGCATCTTTTCTCTGCTGGTGGGTGACTCTACACTGAGTGACAAGCCAAATGGTTTCCTGTACACCAGGAAACCATTCACTACACTGAGTGGTAACTATATAACCAAATTATGGCGCCTGGTGGTTTAGTGGGTAATTACGGTGCTCCAGTCGGATTGAGCTGGTGAAGGTTTACATCCAAGGGGTGGTTGGGGTTTATTGCTCATGTTATGCCACTCAGGGATGAGTGAGGCTGGTCACTGTCATCTTAAATGAGGGGCTTCTACACTCCTCATGGAACAATATAGGATTGTATGGTGGATGGATGGATGGAATTAACATCCTGGAAGTAAAAAAGTTACTACATGACAGTATTGTGATACCAACTCTAACATATGAAAGTGAAGCTTGGACCTTGTTGGAAGAACACAAGTCAAGAGTGAGAGCAGTGGAAATGAGTCATTTTAGAGGAGCATGTAAAGTTACATGAGAGAAGACAGACATATGAGAAAGTGAAGGAGCGTTGTGGTGTGGATGTGATAGGAAGCATTAGGAGAAATACACTGAGGTGGTTTGGCCGAGTGGAGAGAGAGAGATTAATGAGGAGAGTATTATGTGGGTGAGGTGGAGAGGGAGGGAGGGCCGAGGATGAGATGGAGGGATGGAGTAGAGGGGTATATGAGAGAGGGGTGTTTGAGCTGGGAGAGGGCAGTGAAATGGCAGGAGACAGGGCGATGTTGAGGCGATTTGTCTGCGGCCGCCCCTTGTGGGATTGAGGCATCAGGCAATAGATAGAATAGATCTTAACCCAAATTTCAAATGAAATATAAAATAGGGAGGTAGGATTCAAAAACAAGGTTGACATGTAAGTTCTTTCCAACTTGGTAGTCAGCAGATTTCTCATCAAACATAGAATTAAGTATCTCACTTCATAATGGATCAGTGCCACATACCCCTTTCCTTAAGATCCTTGGAGTAATATGTTACACCAGACATGCATAAAGGACCACCAACAAAACAGAAGAGCGGATGCATCTCCAGACTCAGTGCACTTGTGGCACTTACAGGAACAGACTTTTGGCACCAGTAAGAAACACTCCATACCCTGCAAACAGTACCCAGTATCAGGTCAGCGATGGCCTATGACTGCATCCTATCTAATACCCACTACAGTGCCATGTCACCCATACAGGACAGTGCTATGTATTGTCACTGGCTGCACGAGTACTGCTCCTATAACTCACACCTTGAAACAAAAGTCCTACCAGTTGGAGGTTATCTTGATGTGAGAGGAACACATGTCTGTGTGGCAGCCTGAGCCAAACCAGCACCCCAGATATTTTATGACAGCCACACACCGTAGCTAGGCACATAAAACAATCACCACACAATCTCACTGTGGGGAATGGGGGAAGAATACAGGTATACCTCGATATATGATACCCCTAGATGTTATACCTTGACTTAATGATGGGGTTAGAAATACCACCATACCCCGCCTAATGATGGCCAAACCCCGATTTAACGATGAGTTTTGATTTTTTTTTTTTTTTTTCTGATTTTGATGATATTTTAGACTAAAATTGTGTGTTTAGGTTGATTAATAAAAATTTTTTTAGACATTAATGTGTTTTAGCCATAGGTGGGGTGAACATTGTCATTTTGGGGTACAGTTTACTAAGCTTGATTTTTCCCAGACTTGTATTTGACGATTTTCATATTTTTTTGGTTGGTTTTAGTGAATTATTTACAGGTGTTAGGCTTAGATTAGCTTCTTGTACAACTGCTAGGCCATTTAGATTGGCTTTAAACTTGTTTTGGGCTCATTTGGGTGGGTTTTGGACTTGGTTTAGGCGGAAACCCAAGGCTGAAAAATGCATCCCATTACTTTACATGTTAAATCTACCCTGATATACGATACCCTGCCTAACAATGGGTTTTTGCCTAACCAATGGCATCGTTACACTGGGGCATACCTGTACCATCCTGAGTATCCCCGCATGTCATAAGAGATGACTAAAAGGCGGCCTTTTTGTCTCCAGTCTCTTTACTGTGCTCTTCTGTCCTTCAACTCTTCTTGATATTTCTGTTTTTCTTCCGGCCATTATTTCCCTCTACTTTTGCAGTGCTGCATAGCCATATTATGGCTTGGTGCTAATTCTTCATTATTCCCTCCTTCCTTCCTTCCTTCACCACACAATCGTTACCAGACCCCAACATCCCACCTCCAGATATCCCAACACGAACAGTGAAGAGATATATGCTGGTACATATTCATTTCACACAGAAGGCAATACAGTGCCTGTCAGAGCACCATACTACAAGCTCTCCTTCTGACATCCACCCATCAGAGGTCTTGTATCCTTAAATAAAGCTGATTGAGTTCACCTAACTAGGTTTAGATCAGGACATCACCCAGCCTCCCTAAATTATCAGCTCAGATTTGGATTGGGTGGAATCTCATTTGATACGAGCCCTACTTGTAGAATTGGACCACACATAATAACACACATACTGGAGCACTGCACAGCAGGTCTTATACTTTAGTGCTTTCATACTCTTGTTTCTGGATTCCACCTCACCCCACCTTTTAGGTGGAATTATGCTTGGGATGATGATATTGATGTTAGATAGTAAGGTTTATTTGGTATTTAAGGATTTTACAATGCTTACTGTGAAATAAACAAGTTTTACAATTACAGGGAGTTAGCCACCTACACAAGAACAACTTGGTACACATGGACATCAAGCCTGAGAACATTTTTTTCGGTTACGATGGTCTCTGCAAGCTGGGTGATTTTGGTCTAGTCATTGACATCTCACAGGTACTGTAAATGACTGTATGTACTTTTTCATGTAAATACGCTTTGGATTCTGTTGACAGTATTGTAAATTCTTTCATTAACAAGAAGGCCAGTCAGAAAACATTTTAACTGATACACTGAAATCTGGTGCAGAGAATGTTGACCACTTTTTTTTTTTTTTTTTTTTTTTTTTTTTTTTTTTATTTTAAGGATGTATTCTTACCAGATTGCTATCTTCACATTGTTTAGAAAATACTCTTAGACAGATTCTTGATTCAGAGTGTATGATTGAAACTTGGGGGGAATGTAAGTATATTTCATTTGTGAATAAAGGGAAGAGTTTTAAATTTATGCAATGCCATATTAAGTAATGATAGTAGAAAAATGTTCATTACATGTTTTGTTGATAGACTGATGAAACTGAGACTTAATTGTGTATGACAGGGTCCAGTGCATGAGGCAGCAGAAGGTGACCCAAAATACCTAGCCCCAGAAGTGATGAAACAGCAGTTTGGCCCCCCAGCAGACATCTTTAGTCTTGGTATGACCATCCTGGAGCTGGCCACTGACCTTGACCTTCCCAAACAGGGGGAGGCATGGCAGAAACTAAGGCAGGGATCATTACCCCCAGCTGCATCAAGTGAGTGGAAGAAAATGTTTGTGTTATCTTTACTTCACTGTGGCCTAGTAAATAAAGACACTGCTGTTGGATGTGGCCCAGTGAGTTTACACCTGAGGGTGGGGTTGAGATGTATTGTTCACATAATACCACTGACCCAGACAGGAGGCATGACATGCCAAGGCAGGGATCACTACCCTCAGCTCCCTCTTGTGAGTTGAGGAATGTTTGGGTTATCTTGGCTTTTTGTACCCAGATTCATAAACAAACTTATGAGCAGCTCCCTGATAAATCTCATTTTTTATATGGAGAAAGAGCAGGAGATGGGGAAAGTTTCTGTACTCCTTTCCTTGTCTGTTGTGGGAAAACAAATCACTCATGACAGAGTTGATTGTAAGTTTGTTTATGAATGTAGACCCCAGTGGTCTAATGAGTTAAGGTACTCCAACTGGTTGTTGGCGATGGGTTACACATGATTGGTGAATGAGTATGCCAGTTGTGCAGTTGATCTGGCCCCTTACACTTGTAATGGGACAATAAAGGATTGGATGATGGGTGGATGGATCTTTACTGCTTTAGTGGAAAATGGGCTTAGGATGATGGTAATGGCACAAAAGCATTACTCCTTTATTGCCCCATCAGAAGTTGGGGAGCCAAATGGGAGAAATGGCATTCCCCTGAGCTAGACTCTGTATTGGGTCATATAGCCCCGCTGGGTTACAGGAGCGCGCTACCTCTCCTGGCACGGCAGCCCCGGACGAGGTTCGAACTCGCAATCCCACAATTACGAGCTTGATGCTCTGCCAATGAGCCACCCGTTCCCCAAGTTGGGGGTACCAGTGGCTACTCAGTCCATATATGGTATGAAAGACAAGTTGGTATCTTCTGTGTGGCATAATATGAGCAGCAAGCTCCATCCATCCCTTGGACCAGTTGGTCTCATCTTTGTGGCATATTGTGAGCATCAGGCTCCATCCATCCCTTGGATTTAAGCCATTTTATGGCCCAAATGTGGTTGGAGGGCTTTAAACCTCTAGACCAGGCATCTGTTGTAGGCTATATGGTTTCCATCCAACACAGTAAGACTTCCATTGGAGGAATCAATTTGGCTTGATATATTATAGTCACCTGAGGATAGCAGTACATTGAGTGAGTGCCTTGTGGCTGGTCACACCTACTGCAAGGAAGATGGAAATTTTAAGTTAGGTCAGTACATCCCTCCAACTCCCCCCCCCCCCCTTTTTTTTTTTTTTTTTTTTTTTTTTTTTTTTTTTAATGCTGTCACACTTCTGAATGCAGGTGTATCATGGGCAGATGTTATTGGGGAATGATTTCTGTTTAAGCTGTTATGGAAGCCTCAGAAACCCCTCATTGTTGAAGATGATTTTTGCATTCCAGTTAGCTAATATTTATAAATAATTTAACCAGTATTTCATTTTTGTCCACACCATCATTACTGTCATCTTATCTTTAATTCCATCACACCCCAGCTGTACTTGCCACCTAAAAGATGGAGTGAAATGTGATTCAGAAACTCTTCAGTGATCATCTGTTATAGCATCAGGAAATGAGGAGGGGATAATACCCATCCATCCATAATCCAGTCCTGTTGTCCCCTCATCGGTGTAGGAGTACTGTACATCTTTTGTGATAATGTGTAGAAAGGAGAGATTGTTTGGAGCATTAAACATTTATAAAAGTGTAAGCCGGGTGTTTCTAAAAGAGCTTGACAACTTTGAAACAGTATATACAATATATTTAAAGGACATACATAATCTCTCTGGACATTGCTACTCCTCACCCTGCCCTAAGCTGGGAAAGGAGGTCTGGATGATGATGACATACATAATAGTTTGAAATGTCGTTATGTAGCAAGACGCATCAGGTTTTACCTCTAATAGTTAGTTATGGTTCCACGTGACTTCCGTTGGTAATGCAGCAGACATGTCATATGTAGTCAGTTTCTTGCCACACACGATGGAGAATCTCTGTCATCACTTCAGCAGGTACATCAGTAATGCGATGTTGGAGCTTAATGACATTTGCAGGTAAGGGTGGTACATACACTCAGTCTTTAACAAATCCCCATAAGAAAAAAACCCAAGGGTGTAAGTTCCGGGGAACAAGGTGGCCATGCTGTCGGTGTCCTTCAGCCAATCCACCAACCAGTGAAATGATGGCTGAGATACTCTCACACTTCTCCAGAATAATGAAGGGGTGTGCTGTCGTGCTGGTAGTGAATGTTTTCTCCCTGGTCATCTTCGTCAAGTTGTGGAATGGGAAACTGTTGTAGCATGTCCAGCTGTAAAGCTGTTTTAGAAACTCCTTGTACTGTATATAAGGCTCCTGCCTGTGTTTCAACCAGTCAGTCACTTTGTTTTTTCTCTGGCAGTTGGGGCGGGATCCAGCTGCAAGCTCATATTAATTTTAGCAGAGTTTACCTTCCCAGAAGCCCACTGCCATGTTTTAACAACACCCTGCTGATTTTTTTTTTTATTTTTTTTTTTTTTTTTTTTAATAAGCACAACAGAAATGTTGCCTGCTTCATTCTACTTTTATATTAAAAATGTGTCAGTTGTTTGAGGCCAAACATCACGCATTACTGAACCCTTCAAAATTCTCAGCTTCACATGTTAGGGAAACATTCCATATTTATTATTTTCTTTCATGTTAGATGCACTTCAGTGAAGTATTGTCTACTTTCGTTTCATTTTGTTTTGTTAATAAAGGCTCCTACAATCCATACAACGGCCTTGGTCACCTGATTGTGGCTTTCCATACTGCTCGATCTCTGGCAGCCTCCATTTTCAGTCCCATATCCCTAAGGTCACACTACTGTCAGGTTAAAAATAGTACAACCATTACTTACAGTATAGTACATTACTTTATTCATTTTTTTTTTTCTTTTATCTCTGATCAGTTATTTTGTTTTAAAATTTTCATGCCTTACTTTCTTACATTAGTTTACCATACCCAGCCTTCATCGTGGCTCTCCATGCCTTCTCCAACTTTCATACTCAACATTTTCACCATGTTCATATCCCTTTTCTTCATACAGTTTTGCCATCTTTGCACATCTTAAATGTCGGGACCAACTGCCTAGCCCTGGGCTCCTATGCTCCTCTTGGGGCAATGTAGGATTGGATGATGGATGGATGGATGCATATGTTCTACTCTCTTTGTTTTGTTTTATTTATGAAGGCTCCACCATGCTTGCATGCGTTGTCCTTCGTCACCTGATGGTGACACTCCATGCTGCTTGATCTCTGGCAGCCTCCCTATTCAATCCCTTATCCCTGAGATCACACTCCATGATCATGTCCCAGGTCTTTTTTGGTCTTCCTTTTGCATCCCAACCCCCAGCATTCCCAACTCTCACTTTCTGCACCCAGTTGTCATCCCTCATTCTCTCCACATGCCCAAACCATGTCAGTCTACCTTTCCTCATCACAACACCAATATACTCCAGTCCTGTTTGTCCTCTTAGCGCCTCCATCATAAACCTAGCTCCCCAAGGCATTGCATTTAAGGATGCACCGTTTATCCATCTAATCATTGTCATTTCTGTATGTTTGAGCCTGCAAATATCCTCTTCCATTACTGCCCAGGTCTCACCACCATACAGCATTACGCTTCTAACACATGCCGCATACAAAGAACCCTTAACAGGGAGGGAGAGCCCTCTTCATGTCAGGGGAGGTAACAGCTCCCTGAACTACTAACCACTCCTCATTCTAGCCAATGATCGTTAAATTCCATACTATCTATATTTCACTACTGCCTATTAGTCATCCTATCCATCTGGCACAGTCCCAATGTTTATTTTTCAATGGTCCCATATCCACTACAGTCACTAGTTTTCAAACTAATGCAGCAGTGCCATATCAAAGTTTCTTGCTTTAAAATGGGCACTGATACACCTTAATGCAGTTCTTGTGCAACCTCCATAAAGTATTAACACAATTTGGCCATTATACTTCCTTCAGCCACAACAATCTCCATTTCATTATACAGTTGGCCACTTACAAACTTTGGACCACAAGGAAACTAGGAATATTGACACTGACATTTATCATAATATTAGCATGATTTGCATTTATAATTGATAAATATGTGAATATATGAAAGTAGCTTTTGACATAATATCAAGTACTTGTTGAACAGTTATGCTTCAGTTTTACCCTAAATAAGGGGATTGAAAAGCAGTGTCTCACAGATAACAGATGAATGAACTTCAGTATTGCACTTTCCTTATTTATGGCAAAATCAATACATAAGATTGTTGATCAAGTGCTTAATATTATGTCAAAGCTGTTTTCACGATATATGTATATTTTAAATGCAGTTTGTGCTACTACTATGAAAATTTTCAGTGTTGACATATTCAACTTCCTTTTAGTCTAAAATTTACAAGTGGCCAATTGCCTTTCCATTTTGTCAATGCACTGAGGTACTTGCATCCCCCAAGTCAAGTCTCTAGTTTTTAAAATCTGTATAATGCATACTTAAAGTTTTAAAATTATTATTATTATTATTTTTTTTTTTTTCCAGAATTGTCTGAAGAGCTGCAATCAGTGTTGCTGGGGTTACTGAATCCAAATCCCCAAGAGAGACTAACTGCAGACCAAGCACTTGCACTCACGCCCATCAGGAGAGTTCAGCGTTACAAAACTGTGAAGGACTACTGTTGGCAATCAGTATGTTATGATATAGAAGCTGTTAATTACTGAAAGCATAGAAAAAGCTTTTGCTTATTGAGTTATTAGAGACAGAGTCATATAAGCAGATTTTTGATGAGGATTACAATGTACTCAGAGATTGTTTTTGTGTAAATAAGAGAGGTAGAGAGAATATTGAGGATGCTGATCTTCCTCTTTAGTGTAAGAATAAGATTACCAGCTTATATCCACACAGTCATATCACATTTGTCATTTTTCATAAATAATCCTCCAATGCAGCCCCTCACACCACATCATATTTATTTGCCTGATTCACTTCACTCTCACAACACAGACACTTCTTAATAAACCTCAACAAAGGGTCATATAGGAGTACCTGGCTGCAGTGGCTGTTTTTATGCAGTCCACTGGGATCATGTCTAGATGAGCCCTGTGCCGTGGTAATGTTAACCAATTTCTGATTTTGTTTGCATGCTTGTTGTTTTTCGTCTTGTTTTGCAAATGTTCTTTCTGTATATCAGAGGCTAATGCCATTTGTCCTCATGCATCACCATTTGACACTGATTACCATTGTCTGTTGTTGTACCATGTGTAGGTCTCACACAGTGCTGTTTGCAGGTGGAGCGGGCCAGGCGTGCCATGGCCATCACGTGGGTATACCTGGCTGTGTTCCTGGCTTCCTTGGCCCGTCCCATCACAACTCGCCTCTGCCCTCGCCCTCTCAGCATGCCACTTAACCACTCCCATCGGTCACACTCCTCCATGAATAACTCTGATTCAGATTTTACGCTTGGCTTTTCTGATGGTAAGTTTTCTTATCGTTACCATCATCATCATTGTCGTCATCATCATCATCCATCAGTCATCATCATCATCATCATCATCCATCAGTCATCATCATCATCATCATCATCCATCAGTCATCATCATCATCATCATCATCCATCAGTCATCATCATCATCCATCAGTCATCATCATCATCCATCAGTCATCATCATCATCATCATCATCATCATCATCATCATCATCATCATCTCTGGCATAGCTAACAAGGATTTCATCCATATGCACTTTAACTTTTCTTCCCCTTCTTTCCTTCACAAGTATACTCTGTCACAGTTTTCTTCCACCCATCTTCCAGTTTTCCTCCTCATTTGTACAAGACCTGTCCAGAAAGAAACCAAACTTTCAGATAGTGCACCAACTAACTGGCTTATAATGACAATGGAGCACTGTGTAGTGGTAACTTTTGGCCATAGTTTAACACTAGCTGCATCACACCATGTCACTTAGTTGTCGAGCTACACGCGCTTGAGTAAACATGTGTTTAATGCACTTGGTGATCTGTTGCCCCCCTCCTCTTTTATACATATATAGCATATATATATATACAGTACCCTCACGTCCAACACAGTAATATTGTCATGCATGGGTCCCGTGTTGGACCAAAAACGTGTTGGACAAACAATAGAGCCTATGGGGGAAAATGAATTATGTCAGCAACCCTAGGAAATGTCACCCTAAACACCTACCATATACTTATACATATATTGGTACTATTGTAATTATAATAAATGGGGGAAGAAAGGTTGCTGGATCTTTGAAAGCAGTGATAAGAAACAGGGAAGTGAGCATGGAAGTGAAAAAGTTACCACATGACAGTATTGTGATACCAACTCTAACGTACGGAAGTGAAGCTTGGACGTTGTTGGAAGGACACAAGTCAAGAGTGAGAGCAGTGGAAATGAGTTATTTAAGAGGAGCCTGTGGAGTCACATGGAGAGACAGGCTGACGAATGAGAATATAAAAGAGTGTTGTGGTGTAGATGTGGATGTGATAGGAAGTGTTATGAGGAACACACTGAGGTGGTTTGGCCATGTGGAGAGGATGGAGGGTGAAAGACTGACGAAGAGAGTGTATGTGAGTGAGGTGGAGGGGGGAAGAGGGAGGGGGAGGCCGAGGATGAGATGGAGGGATGGGGTGGAGAGGTATATGAGAGAGGGGGGTGTGAGTTGGGAGCAGGGCAATGAAATGGCGGGGGACACGACGACGTGGAGGCGATTTGTTTGTGGCCACCCCAAACAGGATTGAGGCGTCTGGCAATAGATAGATAGATAGATAGCATTGTGCTATGAATGATAACTAACCTTTTAGGATAGTGTTGGTGGGCTTGCTGGGAATGGAAGGTGGTATCCAAGGCTGTAGGTAGTCCTACTGGGTCCCCGGAATGGCTGCTGGCGTCACTAGCGGGTAATGGCTGCTGCTCCTCCTCAACCTCCCTCATAAATCCTTCAAAATCACACTCAAAATCACTATCTTCGTCCACAGCCATGGAAGGTCCTGCTTCTGCCTGTCCTAGCACTCTGTAAGCCTTCACTGCTGCCAGGATCTTGTCTTGGTTGTTTATTATGGTCCTCATGTTGGCTTCATTCATGTCATAGGCCCTGGCAATGTCAACTTTCCTCTCCCCTTTCTTCTTCCTCTCGATGCTTTCTAGCTTGGTGGCCTGAGGGAGGTGACGACGCTTCTTGGGGTTCTCAGAAGGCTTCCTAGGCATCGTGAGCAGGGTAAAATGCAGTAACAAGGGCAGAAAATGCAGCAAGAAAAAAGCACCTTCCAATGCAATTATGTGACTGAGTGGCGCTGTGGCGGGAGAAATGTAAACAAAACATCACGTGACAGCAGAAGCGTTTTTAATTGGGCAGCATCACGATCACGTCACGATAGCGGGCGGGGAAGGCTACTTGATCAGAAGTTTTTCATTGGCTATCATCATCATGGGAATGTCCAGTATGACTGTGTTGGACCGGGGGTGATCGTGCTAGAGGTGAACTCTGCGGATTTCGCCCACTTCTCGGAGCTCTGTGCGTGTTATGCTAACACACTCGTGTTGCAGTAATTAAATCGTATTAAATAATACTAATTATTTGCTCTCCGTGCTGGACGTGAATCGTGTTGGACGCGAGGGTACTGTATATATATATATATATATATATATACTGTATATGGTATATATATATATATATATATATATATATATACTGTAAATGGTATATATAATATATATAATATATACTGGACATTCCCATGATGATGATAGCCAATGAAAACTTCTGATCAAGTAGCCTTCCCCGCCCGCTATCGTGACGTGATCGTGATGCTGCCCAATTAAAAACGCTTCTGGTGTCACGTGATGTTTTGTTTACATTTCTCCCGCCACAGCGCCACTCAGTCGCATAATTGCATTGGAAGGTGCTTTTTTCTTGCTGCATTTTCTGCCCTTGTTACTGCATTTTACCCTGCTCACGATGCCTAGGAAGCCTTCTGAGAACCCCAAGAAGCGTCGGCACCTCCCTCAGGCCACCAAGCTAGAAAGCATCGAGAGGAAGAAGAAAGGGGAGAGGAAAGTTGACATTGCCAAGGCCTATAACATGAATGAAGCTAACGTGATCATAATAAAAGACTAAGACAAGATCCTGGCAGCCGAAGGCTATCACACGGCACTTCATACCAGGTTTGCCGAGGATACGATGGTAAATCGGAACGGTAACGTGGTAAAATTGCCGACGATACCACGGGCATTTGGAATTCATCTGGATGGATTCCTGCCGAACATATGACGGGCAAAACAGTGTGACCAAAACCCAGGCGACTCGACAGAGAATGTATCGTACTACAGCATTGAACATTTAGCCTGACACTGAATACATATTAATATTTTAGAATAAATATCAATCGTTTTGAAACCCTTCTCATCGGCGTCCGTACCAGTTTATAAACAAAGTTGATTCTCCTTATTCTCTACCGAGTCAGCGACAGTGATCACTTTCCACAGTCATGAGACGGGGCTCTGGCAACAGTGTGAGAAGCATGCACTTTGCCGAGGATTACAGGGCTAGGACAGGCAGAAGCAGGACCTTCCATGGCTGTGGATGAAGATAGTGATTCTGAGAGTGATTTCGAAGGATTTATGAGGGAGGTTTGATTTCGAAGGATTTATGAGGGAGGTTGAGGAGGAGCAACAGCCATTACCCGCTAGTGACGCCAGCAGCCATCCTCCGTTGACCCAGTAGGACTACCTACAGCCTTGGATACCACCTTCCATTCCCAGCAAACCCACCAACACTATCCTAAAAGGTTAGTTATCATTTATAGCACAGTACCATTTATTATAATTACAATAGTACCAGTATATGTATAGGTATATGGTAGGTATTTAGGGTGACTCTTCCTAGGGTTGCTGACATAATTTATTTTTCCCCATAAGCTCTATTGTTAGTCCAACACGTTTTTGGTCCAACACATGACCCGTGCATGACAATATTACTGTGCTGGACGTGAGGGTACTGTATATATTTGCTATATATATATATATATATATATAGCATATATATACACACACACATATACAGTATATACCGTGATCCGTCAGTTATCCAGACATTGATTATCTGAACATGTTCAGTATCCGGACACTGGGCTTTGTCTCTATTAAACAATTATCCAAAATTTACTCGCTGTTATCCGGACGTAAAAGTTCCTGAGAACTTCGGCTGGTCAGCTTACACGTACACATCCAAACATTGAGTATCGTGGCCGCTGGGTTCGAGCCATGAACAGGAAGAAGTCCATAACCCACAACCGGAGCTAAATGTCCGTTCGCTCCTGCACTGAATGGTCAAAGTTGCGCGTTTGTCCAATCTCCCCCAGTAAACCTCCAGGACCCGAGCAATATGACTGTAACCAGCAGGTGGTGTCAAAACGTCCTTACGCATCCCCACCCAGTGTCTAGTATCGCCTGGCCACCGGGCTTGCTCTTTCCTCACTGCCTTCACGTGTTTAACACAAGCCACAAGTACATGTTCACTAACAGCCCCCATAACAGCCACAGGGCTAAGCCTTGCCCAACTCCCACCACCATCGAACAGAGACCACAAGCCACGAGTACATGTTTGGTGACTGCCCGTGTGCTTCTCTACCGAAGGTCAAAAATCGCTCAGCCACCGGGAGGCACTCACACCACACACAAAGAGACAGAGAGAGAGAGGGAGATAGACCTTCCCACGTTGAGTACAATATCAGTACAGTACAGTAATTTCTGTACCAATACATATGATAGTACTACAGTACTGTACTGTATACAGTATAGTACTGTATGTGTGTATGTACAGTACACTCCCATTCGGTATGGGTATTCTTTTCAATGCCACAATCACCCACCTGTGCCAAGCAGCCATACTGGGATAGGTTAGGTTTGGTAAGGTAAAATACATTTATTTAACCCATGTAATTTTGCCTGGGAAACATATTGAACATATTTTGTGAGAAAATTCTTTGGTTATTTTTGAAAGGACGAGGCGAGTATGGTTCCTAGCTGAGGGGCGTAGGTGGCCACTGCACGTGTAATGCAGATTACAACCCACGAGTAAATGTTTGGTGACAGCGCCCATCCGCCTCTCTATCGAAGGTCTAAAATCACACAGCCACCGGGAGACACACACGCACTACACACACAAAGAGATCCCCTCACACACCATGATGACAGAATATCAGTACGGTAATTTCTGTGCCAGTGCATACAGTAGTACAGTACTACAATACTGTACTGTAAACAGTACACTACTGTATGTGTGTACAGTACAGTATATACAGTACAATACTGTACTGCACAATACAAATCCATTCAGTATGGGTATTTGTTTCAATACCACAGTCAGCCACCTCAACCAAGCAGCCCTATTAGGAAAGGTTAGGTTTGGTAAGGTTAGGTAAAGATATCCTATGTAATTTTGCCTGAAGACATTGAGTATATCTTCAAGAAAATCATATGGTTATTTTTTAATGGAGGAGGCGAGCGTTGTTCCTGGCAGAGGGGTACCGGTGGCCACCGTGCGTGTAATACAGACCACACCCCACGAGTAAATGTACGGTAAAACTGCCCGTCCAGCCCTACACCGAATGGCGGGAGTCCCCCGGCCTCTGGGATTAGTGCAGAAACCCCCCACCACACACGCCAGTTCACTTCCGCACCGGATGGTCAGAGTTGCCTGGCAGGCCGCTTGAGTCATACACTACCTGAGGCAGTGATATACTGGTCATCCTCTGTTGCCGTCACGTACTAACCCTTGCCTGGGCAAATGGAAGTGAACCTTGTAGACAGATGTCAGTTTGCTGCTTGCGGCTTCCTCTGTGCCCGGAAGCAACCGTTGGGTGCGATATGGCAGCGCCGTACTGTACTGCATGCCGATGAACAGAGGCCCACACCTCAATTCCTGCCTTTCCGCCCCTTATGAGTGGTTCCGCTTGCAACGATGGCTGTGACTACGGTTGCTTTTTCGATGGTTCCCTACCTTCTTCAGGCTGTGACCCTGCTCTGCTGCATTCTTGTGTGTGTGGTGATGGCCCCACCACCACCTGAGAAGCAGAAGAGGAAGGTTCTGAGTCTGGAGAAGAAGCAAGAAATATTGGGCAGGGTTGACGCGGGCTGGACCACAGGATGCATTTTTCGCGAATGTGATCTAGCCCGTTCAACGTTGTTCGATATCAAGAGGTCACGCGACAAGTTTATGCAGTATGGACAGGACTTTGGCGAAAGCATGCTTTGCAGTGACAGGAAGGTAATGACCCAGGCCCGGCACACCATTGTCAGCTGGTCAACTTTGATGTAGTTTCGTTAGCAACGTGGTGCTGGTGTGCTAGTGCGTGGGACCGAGGTGAAGGCTAGTGCTGAGAAGTTTTCACGCCTGCACAACATGCTGGACTTCAAGGCGTCCGAGGGATGGCTCTTTAGGCTCAAGCTACTCCATGGACTTACTGGGCGTAAGGCACACGGCGAAGCCTTGGACACGTCAGAAGAAGAATTAGACCCATTTCAGCAGAAATTGCAGCGCTTGATCAAGGATGAGGGCCTTGCCCTTGGTCAAGTCTATAACACTGATGAAACTGGTCTGTTCTACCACTCCTTCCCCACCCACACCTTGGCTGAGGAAAGGGAGAAGTCTGTGCCTGGTCGGAAGTTGTCCTAACAGGGTGTCTCTGTTTTGTGCTGTGGCATTGCTAACGGGATGCACCTCCTCAAACCCATTGTTGTTGGGCGTGCAAAACAACACGTTGTCTCCCTGGGTTGATGGATAGCCTGCCTGTTGTGTGGTACCATTCTGTGAAGGCCAGGTTTACCGCTAAGATCTTCAGAGATTGGTTCCACAGACATTTCGTCAAGGAGGTTATCCATTATCTAACAGAGGTCCTTGGCATTGCTCATGACCAGGTGAAGGCACTCCTACTCCTGGACAATGCTCCTGAGCATCCATCTGAGAAGGATTTGGTTGCTTTTGATGGACGGATTAGGTGCATGTTTTTGCCACCTAATACGACTGCTCTGATTCAACCAAGGGACCAGGGTGTTGTTATGGCTGCCAAGAGACTGTATACTGCCAGAGGTTCCTGAACAAGGTGATGGTGGTGCTGGAGGACAAGGATGCAGTGGAGGACACACGTGGGGAGCAGATCTTGCAGAATCTTCAGTGTTACGACGTGAAGTCTGCCATGTTCAACTGGACGAACACGTGGAAGGAAGTCACTGTCAAAACCCTCGAAAGCGATTGGTCTCGTCTCCTGCAGGGAATCGAAGCCGAGCACGACTTCAAGGACTTTGACGTGGAATATTTCCACAGTCGCGTTAGACAGGCAGGAGAGCAGGTGAACATTGATGATGTGCGGGATTGGTTGAACGATGATGGTGACGATCCTGGTTACCAGACCATGTCTGATGAGGAGATTGCCACTACTGCCTCTGCGGGCATGGAAGAGAGCAGCGGGACCAACGAGGACGAGGATGAGGACCCAGACTCGCAGCCCTCCGCAGCTCCTTCACTCCCCTGTGTCAGTGTCCTCCATGGCTACCTGGAGGGGATGCTGGAGTATGCTGAGCACCTGCACTGTGACAGGGAGTTGGTGCCGCTCAGCCTGGCGATGGAGCTGTGGGTAGTCCAGGATGCTGTTATCTTCCCTCAGAATCGTCGGTCCTACTGTCAGACCAGGATCGACTCATTCTTCGAGTCTGTGACACCCACAAGTGCCAGCCCATTCTCACCACCACCACCAGCTCGTTTCCCGCCTTCACCTTCGGACCCACAACCAAGCCCGTCATCAGCTGTTGAGTCTCTGTTAGACATAAGTTTGCGGTTGTCTTCGGAGTCTCCTAAGATGGGTAGGTCACCATCACTGCACCGCAGATCGCTGATCATCACCCAGCTCCAGCAGGTTGAGGATGACGAGGACGAGTTCTTTGACCTTGGTTAGGTGCTAGTGTTTGCCACTAGACCACACGGGACAACCTGCTGGAGGTGGTGGGTTACGAAGCCTGGCAGCGGTGCACTGGGTGGTAAGTACCCCAACCGAATATTTTTCAGCAGGTAGCTTTAGGTTTCTTTCGTAGTTTCCTTGGTGCTACAATTAAGTAGGATATTCCTATGTGTGTTTTGAGGTCACAATATGGCAGAATGACCCAAAAACAGTGCCAAAAATAGGAGAGGTACTGTACACACAGTAGTGTTTAGGTTGGGTGTTTTTTTGTTTTCAGTGGTTTTTCTGCATGGTTTTCTTGGTGTTTACCATTACTTTTGATATTGCTATGTGTTTTTTGTTGTCTAAATATGCCTGAATAACTGGAAAACACAGCCAAATTAAGCATAGGTACTGTACAAATAAGTTTGGTATAGGTTGGAGGTGGATATAGGTAGGGTCTTGGTGTGGTAGGAGAATAGTGTTCATTATCTGGATATTGCCACTACCCGGGCATGCCTTTGGCTATAATTATGTCCAGATAATTGAGGGATTACTGTGTGTGTGTATGTGTATATATATATATATATATATATATATATATATATATATACACACACACACACACACACACACACACACACACACACACACACACACACACACACACACTCAAACCTCAATTTAAGGGATCTCCATTTATGGGATTTCAGATTTAAGGGACTCCATATTCTACCTGACAAATGGACAGGACCATTCAAATATGATACATAATGTCTGGGTTATACACATTAATATGTTACTTTATACAGTACCCGTAAAATAATATTCATCCATCCATCCATCCATCCATCATCCAATCCTACATTGCCCCATGAGGAGCGTAGGAGCCTGGGGCTAGGCAAGTTTGTCCTGACATTTAAGATGAGAGTGAAATAATATTCATAGTCATATAAATAGGTAAGATAAGTGAAATAATCACATACCGTACATAAGTGAAACAGTCATTGCATTTCATAATAAGAGTGTCTTTATATGTGGTAAAACAAGGGACATTTTCAGGTAAGGGACAAGTTGATACCCCATTTAGTCCCTTAAATCACGGTTTGAATGTATATGATTGAGACAAGAACTTGGTAGGCTAGTGCGGAGTTTTGCTGATGTCTGTGAGCATCATGCCTTGTGAGTAAATGTAGAGAAGAGTAAAGTGATGGTTATTGAGAGAGAAGTTAACTCCCAGTGCGATGTTACAGTGAATGGAGAGAGACTGGAATTGGTGAGAGAGTTCAAATACTTGGGTACAGTGATGGAAATGAGAGGAAAATGTGCAAAAAAAGTGGAAATTAGAGTGACACACGGAAGGAAAGTAGTTAGTGTAATGAAGGCCTTGATAAGAAACAGAGGCTTTACCGTTGCAGCTGCACTAGGCTTACATGAAGGAGTGTTAATGCCAGCTTTAACATAAGGATGTGAGACTATGATGTGGCATGAAAATGAAAAGTCAGTAGTAAGAGCAGCGGAGATGGGACTGCTGAGGAATGTATGTGGAGTACAGAGAGTGGATAGGATACAAAATAATGTGATTTGTGACTTATTTCACATTATTTTTTTGTTTCAATGTATTACTGTCTAGTTACTTCACTTATTTCTCTCTGCCATTAATTCATTGTTTCTACATACATTTGTTTAGTTATTTCACTTATTATGTAGTTACTTCCACTATTACATTTAAGTCACTAGTATTAATTTACAGATTTCATTTTTCATTATTTCATATGGAAGTGAAGCTTGGACCTTGCTGGAAGGACACAAGTCAAGAGTGAGGGCAGTGGAAATGAGTTGAGGGGAGCATGTGGAGTCACATGGAGAGACAGACTGACAAATGAGGAAGTGAAGGAGGGTTGTGGTGTGGATGTGATAGGAAGCGTTAGGAGAAACACTTTAAGGTCGTGTGGCCATGTGGAGAGGATGGAGAGCGAGAGACTGGTAAGGAGAGTGTATGCGAGTGAGGTGGAGGGGGGAAGAGGGAGGGGGAGGCCAAGGATGAGATGGAGGGGTGGAGTGGAATGTTATATGAGGGAGGGGGGTGTGAGCTGGGAGCAAGACAGTGAAATTGCGGGGGACAGGGTGACATGGAGGCAATTTGTTTGTAGCTACCCCTTACAGGATTAAGGTTTCTGGCAATAGATAGATAGATAGATGGATTATTTCTTTGTATCTACTTATCACACATATCTTATAATGCTTATACTCGGTGGTAGTAGTAGGCATAAGAGCAACAGGCTAATGCATGGATGAACTGAGTTGTGGCATTGATGTGGTGAGACGAGCAGGTTGTGCTTGTAACTTCCGCAACTACTAATTATTTAGGCATTTCCCTTGGACTGTGGTCACTCTCCTCATCACTGAAGACATACTCAAGCTTTCTTTTCGCTTGTGGATGCCACATAACCTCCCAAAATCAGCTCCAGAGGAGGATGAGAGCTGAGGATCACAGACAGACGTCTCTCACCCACTGTGGCTAGACAAACACTGAGCACATGTGCCAGCACAGTATGCAGTCAGCTGGCAGGTGTCATAAATCTCTGTACTTCAGTAGGAGCTTGAGGGTGATCGCTCTCATACCTCGTCATCTTAAATGACTGTGGGACCCAGTAAAGTTACATTGCAATCAGAATAGCTACCTTTATAGAGATAGGTTGCATATGAAGGGTTAAATAGAGTTGATCAAGTTCACCTAAATAGGCTTAAATCAGGACATTACCCTGCCTTCCTAACTCATCAATTTGAATTGTGTTGGGTGGACTCTCAGATGACACATGCCCTGCTCGTACAGTAGAATAGGCCCACACAGCATAACATACATAATGGTGCCTTGTACAACACTTGTTGCATCAAGATACAGACACAACATCAGTGGTGTAGGGAGCCAGTGAGACTACCCCATAGGGGCAGTTGCTTGACTGTGGTAGTAGTAGTAGTAGTAGGTGTTGTTCCCTAGGCTTGTCTGTGGTTGACGGGTCTGCTTGGTCAGGCAGTTTGAGGTTAAGCAGTAGCAACAATAAGAACATAATTGTTCTTGTGTATTATGCTTACATTTGGTAATCTGATTAGTTATTTGCAGGTAATAGTTGCAGATGTTTTCGTATAACCTCTTTTTAATGTCATGCAGAAGATGAAGACCACAGCCTGGCCCACCCACTAGGAGACATCTCATCTTCCAGCAGTGAAATCAGTGTGGGTAAACGATGCGCAAACTCCACACCCGTCGGTTTCAAGTACGTGAGACACCAGGATCTCTTCACAACTTCACCAGTTACGAGAAACAGGTGTGATGAAGTAGACATATTGCATGTTGCACAGTTATTCTTCATTATATGCTAGTGATGTCTTGCAAATTTTCACAGCCTTTTCCACACGGCTGGAGCTGTAAGGTACTTTGCAGATCAGATGGATAGGTAGAAGTGGAACACTATTATTAGTAGTAGTAGTTGTTGTTCCCTAGGCAGTCTGGCCTAACAGCCCCAAGTCCCTTAGGAACTTTGGTAAACAGTTTTTGTGGAACTGGTCCTGTGGATTACACACACACACACACACACACACACACACACACACAACAGACAAAGTAGGTAACATAATGACATCTCTGTATTGTAATTTTTAGAACAAAAGTGATTATTTGTACTGTGTATTTTAGCTACTTCATTTTATTTAAGCAGTTCAGTAGGAGCTGGATGTAAGTTTAGACATTTGGTTTTACTGTTGGGTATATTATGGAAAAAGAGGCAGTGCTATTCTTGTTGTAGTAGTCATGGTGCTGAAGATATGCTGTAGGTGAAAAGTTTTATATCATTGTGGAACATAAAGATCTGCATCTTTCATCTTCCTCATCATTTTCATTCCCATGGAGCTGATGGTCATTTTATTCAACCCTGGTCTTGCCTAGATTCGTATGAAGTAATTGATGTAACTTGCCCAAAGCTAATAAAAGTTGCAATTTCAGCCTGTGTGAGGGCCAGGATTTGGTGGACAGCCCAAGTTTATTTAGAAGGCGCACGCCGTTGTCACGATCCCACAGGAAACCGGGCAACCAGAAAAACGGTAGCCAAGTCAAGAGATTCTCTTTCAATACCTCCAGTCCAAAGAACACTGTGGATGAGGAGCCACAGCCAGCATTCAACCTTACCTCAAGGAACCTAATAGATCTCTTCAATGCAGCTGAGTCAGATGATGAAGACTAGGTAAACGTGATATGGTAGAAATACTGAAAGTCTGGTACACTTTTCACTGGGACCTGAGTTCATCAAGAGAAGATGTATCAGTTTGAAGTATAGATTGAGCAAATTGCTGACATATATTAATGATTCTTGAGTGCTGTTGTACTCTTTGATGATTAGATCAGCTTGCTTTCTAATTATTACTGGTATATTGGATAGATTAAAAATTCTGCAAGTGACAGTAGGGCTTTACTATCATTTACACTGATGAGTAGCTATTGGCCTGTATAGTGACTGAGAGTATACAGTGATAATTTTGCAATGAAGTTCGCAGTACTGTACTTTTAGTTCATTTATTCTTTATTGGACAATTTTTTATTTTGGTCCGTAATGAAACAAACAGCACTTTATTTTGAGAAGTATGCTAGTAAACCTCTGAGTTAGAAATATGTTAATGCAAGCTGTAGTTCCTTATTTTGCAATTTTTGGTGATGGGTTTGAAAGAACCACATTGTGGCAATCACACTTTGTTTCATTGCATATTACTGTATTATTCAAAGTACACATACAGCAGGATGGCTGAAATGAATGGTATTGTGTTCCATGATGTGTAGGTCATGATTAAAATGACTTTACCTGCAAGGAGAGGTGGGCAAGTTAATGAAAAATGTTAGCTTCGTTATCTGTTAATCCGTCAAGTAGCTCTGTTAAAGTTAATCCGCTAATTTTGCCATTGAATTAACGGAAATCAACCGTTAACCCGCTAGTTTTTTGAAACATTAAATTGGCTAATCACTAATTTGATAGTCCACTAATCTGCTGCTTGCTAATTTTTGTTTTTTTACATATGAAACTCTGGTTTCCTTTATAAAAGACGCTCTTAAAGCTAGAAAAGTTTTATTAATACCTCAGAATGTTTAAAAAATACAGTTAGAACTTACATTGAAAAATATAATTGTTGCCCTCTGTTTTCCTGTAGGACACAAACTTGTCAAGATGCGGCCAGGGGATCTCAGAGTCACTATCCACCTCGGCCTCGCTGACATCACCCTCACTAGCCATAACAGTTTCCTGACTGTCCAATCTGTCCTGACCCACTTCAGTCTCACTTACAGACAACTGAGACGAGGATAGACCCTTGCGATGTACTTGATTGAGACGCCGTCACGATGAGTCTGTGATCATTCCACAGTCCAAAGCTCTGTTGGCTTAGAGTCACTATGACACTATCGATTTGACAATTTAAATGACGATTTAAAATGCTTCTGACCTAAAGTGACTTGTAACAGAAATAATGGATAAACTTACGTCAGCGGAAATTTTAATGGAAGTTATTGATAATCTGTTAACTTTAAAAAAATTAATAGATTAATGCGTTAACAAAAAAATTAGCTCCATTATTAACGATTAACGAGTTAATGCCCACCACTGCCTTCAGGTTATAATGTACTGTGTAGTCATGCTGGGATATAGATGGGTGGCCTTGTGTGTGGGGAATGTGTGATAAAGCTGCATTATAAAATATTGTACAATGATTCATGTCACTTCATGCGCTTGAAGTCTTGTCTTGGTAAAGTACTTTCTATGGATCAGGTGTCAAGAAAAATGTTGAGACACGTGTGGAATGAATAACATGTTTGCTAGGAATTTACATTTGACAATACCTATGCCATTTGCAGCATTATGGGTTAAGCAGTTGGAATAAATCTGCATGTACTGTATTGTAGTATTGAGCAGGAAGAAGTCTAACAGGTTTATTTAGCCCTCTTCTGTATAGTGTATTTGAGTCAAATATTACTTATACCAAACCTGATTTATGTGAGAGTTATATATTTAGTAACAGAGTAGTCTTCTCGTGCTTTGTATATTGCCAGGAATAAATGTGTATTTATATTTTTCTATATACAACAGTACCTTAGTTGTCTGTTTGTACGTAGTTAATAAAAGCACTGTAAATTGAGTCAGTGATAGTGTAGATTCTGTTTTGATGCCATTAGCTTTTTGAGCTAGTAGAAGTTTTGTTTGAAGCAGATTGTTTGTTTCAGTACAGAAAAGTACTCTGATTTCATCGTTTTTACTGGTGATTGAAAAGCTGAAAATCAGTGTATACAGTAATGCTGTAAGAGTTGGAAGTTGCCATAAGTGCTGGAGTATTATTGTCACTGTCATTTGTACTTGGTTCTTGAACAGTGTTTCTCTGCATTTTGCTGTCATTCTCAGTGGTTGTTACCTGTGAACAAGATGAAAGAGAGAGAGAGAGACATGCATTGTTTGTAATAGTCAGGTTTTGGTGGTCTTCCTTAGGTGATTAAGTACACTGAGCGCTTTGTGTTTATGAGTGTTTTTACTCATTTTTTATATCTCTTTTCATAATGTGTGTGAAAGGGTGAGATCGAAGGTTCTAGACATAAGTGGATCATTTAAAAAGTTAGGTGAATATGTAAACATGGTATAAACTTAGGGCAGAGCAAAACTCATAGCCAAGTAGGTACACCAGTTTCACCTATCTTTTTCCTTCCTTCCTCTGTTAATACCAACTTCCACACCTTGTGTACATCATTGAACTTCAGCATTGTCATCACCTTCATTCTGTCAGCTTTTTTACTTCATGTAGCTTAGCATCAGTCCCTCTAGGGTTCCAAGTTGAATTTTTTTTCACTTTCTTTGTTTCTTTCCTTTTTACACACCCTCCCTCACTGTCTTCTCTTTGCTTCCCCATTTATGATCATCTGTGGAACACTGCAGCCCACCATCCACCTTTCTGCTGATGGGGAGTTGGGAGACATTGTGAATCCAGATCCAACATAACCTCTACTTAACATCGCGCGGAGCTCACAGATAAAGTGGCCAACTTCCTGTAGTCCATTGGATTCATGTCCAGATGAGCCAGGTGTTGTAGCAGCAAGAACCATCCACTGTTTTTTATACACACAAACCATATTTATTTCTCATTACTGTATTCCCATCAGGTATCACCCTACCCCTGTCTCCCCCTGTCTCCATTACTTTATCTGTTATCCTGGTAGCTGGTAGCAGTGGTTTCCTTCATTTAGTCAAGCATTCTTGAAGAGTATTTTTTGAAGGATGTGAAGTAAATAGCTTTAGATAACTGATAGCAAGTTCATCATCATATCATCAGGACCTCCATTCTCACCCTAGGGGTGGGTGCTTGTTTGGAAAAACATAAATAAATAAATTTAAAAAATGTAGAACCCTCTCCATACAAGACAGTTTGATGTGTGATGTGTCCAGTTGAGCCCACACTTTCTTTGTACAAATGCGTTTCATGGAATATACTTTCCCATAAAAACATGGATAACAATAGTCATGTTTCTTAGTGAAAGCAAACCATATTATCAATACTGAGTTCCACCATGTAGGAAAATCTCTCTTCAGAAATTATTATTATTATTTTTTTTTTTATTTTTTTTATTTTTTTTATTTTTTTCTCAATAGTAAGCTAATATAAAGCATTCAGAACAAAATGTTGAAACACATTTCCTGCCACAGTATGTATCTTGAAATGTTTAAGATGTTCATCACAGGTAACTTGTGAGTTGAAGAAGGGGTGCAGCCTTTGTCATATATATGTGTCCATGTATTATTCATTCATTCATTTTCATCTTTTGTCAGCTCTGTATCTTCCTCAGTTTTCATTCCTCACTTCCTTACACATTCATTTACCATTTCAAGCTGTCTTCTTAGCCTTTTATGTCTCCTCCCACCATCAACTTGCATCCCTGTTCACCACCCTACTACCAGATGCTTTAGCATAGGAGAAGCCTCTTGAACTGCAGGGTTGTAGGATCATCTTTGAGAAGAACCTCTCCTAAACCAAGTTAAATTGTTTGGACATTGCAGAAATACAATGATAAATGTGTTCTTAGGATGAAGGAGTTAAAAGGGTACAGTAGTTTATCCTAACATAGCTTCCATGTTCCCACCCTGTTTAGGTTTCCAGGATGACATACAAACACATCCCCTTGAAATTGCTTAGTAGAGCTACCTGCCCATATTAGGCAGGTGGAAGCCAGTAGCTGCAATGCTTATGTAAATGTCCATTTTTTTTAATGATTATAACAAAGAACATTGCTTTACCCTCCAATATTTACCCAACATCTGTAATAAATATATTACAGTGCATCTCCTATCTATCCAACACAGTCCATATATAGTATTTTCCTTAACAGTCCCATAGTCATTGCCTGCATCCTTGACACTCGTGCTATACACAAGTCTCAAGTTTATATAGTTTTTGTCATAGCTGAGATAAATGAAATGTGGAAGCAATGCCACAGGTCCTGTCCTCACAGCCTCAAGGCCAGATAAATGCAGTCCTGCAGCCATTGTACTCAGACCTGTTTCATATCAAGGCCTTCATAGCACTGGTCACTCTTCTTTCAGCCATTGGACTCTCCACTTTTAATTTACAGATTTATATATTTAGCAGAGGAAGCTGGATATGAACTGGTGCCTGGTGGGACTGTGATGCAAACACCATAACAGTAAATGGCCTCTCTTGTGCCTTGTCCTACTCTCCAACGTCAGACCCTACCACTGTCTCTACATCCAGTTTCACTTCATCGTTACCTTTTATATACTTGTCTAATTTTTGATCACCATACAGTATTTATAATTTACTCTTACTCATTGGCATCACAGTCCAGTATACCACCAGAGAATTGAAGTTGACCTTTTTCTGCCATCAGATATGCTTTCATTTAGGTACTGAGTAGAATAATTTGAGGTTTTTCATGCTCTTATAAAGTACTGTATACAGGAAATTGTCTTCCAACCTACATCCTTTTCCATTACTTCGTCTGCATCCTATCAGCTGATTCCCTCTGACATTCCTTATTACCCAGTATTCCCTCACTTGCTTTCATCATTCAGTATTGCCTTTCAACTTTCCCTTTACTCACACTTCAGTTTGTCTTCATCTTCTGTTTCCTCCCTCGCCATTGACTGTCCCCATAACCCCCTTTCCAAGCCTTTCATTTGGCCTCTCCAACTGGCACTTTGGTGCTGCTGAGGGACGCCTTCACAAAGTGGCACTGATACATCCAGGTGCTTTCACTGCCCAGTTACTTAAAACATCCCTCAACTTACTCACCATCTCCAAAAGGAAGATAAATCGGCAGAAGGGAGCCTTATTTTGCAGTCCACTGGGTTCACTTCCAGATGAACCTGGAGCCACAATAACCTCTCACTCAGCCTCAGAATACTCATTCCCTTTTCCTCCCTCCTCCCCCATCACGTTATCATTAGGACCACCACCACAGATGAATGTAGGATATATGAAGAATGTACTGTTTAAGTTTATGAGGTGGCATATTAAAAAAAACACTGGGGTGGTTCAGCCATGTGGAGCAAATGGAGAGAGAGTGAATAGGAGAGTGTATGAGAGAGGGGGTTGAAGAAAAGGACAATCAAAAACAAGATGGAGAGATTTGGTTTGAGACACTGTGATGGTTGTGTGTCATAGGAAGAGGGGTCAATGCTGAGTAAGGACACAATTGCCCAAAGATCATTTTGTTAAGGCTATCTTGTCACATATAAAGGTGTCAGGCATTAGTTTATATTTTTTACTCGCATGCCTTCTTTCCCAACTACCACCTTTTTTTAATTTATTTTTTCATCACTATTCCATCTTTCATCATCAGACACACCCTCCACCACCATTACCACAACCTCCCCCCACCCTCCATTACCTCCTCTATCACAAATACCATCACTTTCACCTTCACCTCCACCATCACCTACCACTGTCACCAATACCATCACCATCATCATCACCAATACCATCACCATCATCATCACCAATACCATCACCATCATCATCACCAATACCATCACCATCACCTCCACTATCACCAGTACCATCACTTACCACTATCACCAATACCATCACCCACCAGTATCACCAATACTATCACCTCCACTATCACCAATACCATTACCTCCACTATCACCAATACCATCACCCACCACTATCACCAATACAGTCATCCACCACTATCACCAATACCATCACCCACCACTATCACCAGTACCATCACCCACCACTATCACCAGTACCATCACCCACCACTATCACCAGTACCATCACCCACCACTATCACCAATACCATCACCGTCACTATCACCAATACCATCACCCACCACTATCACCAGTACCATCACCCACCACTATCACCAGTACCATCACCGTCACTATCACCAGTACCATCACCGTCACTATCACCAGTACCATTACCCACCACTATCACCAATACCATCACCCACCACTATCACGAGTACCATCACCATCACTATTACCAATACCATCACCTCCGTTATCACCACTACCACCCACTCCCTCCACCACCATTACCAGCCCCACCCACCATTACCACCCTCACCCTCCACCACCACTATCACCCGCACCCACCATCACCACCCTCCACCACCACTATTACCCCCACCCTCCATCACCACTGCCACCCCCACCCACCATCACTATTACCACCCCCACCCTCCACCACCACCACAACCCCCACCCTCCATCACCACCATCCTATCTTCCACCATCACCACCACCACCACCACCACCCTCCTGCTCATCCCTTCGTCCACCGCCCCTCCTATCTATATCTGCCACCCCCTCCCCACACAACACACTCTTACCACTGCTTGTTTTTCCTCTTCTCCGTCTCTCCCCTTCCCATACCCCCTTTCTCTTCCCCTTACCCCTCCCTCTCCTCAACCCTGTTCCTACCACAGCCTGTCCCCTTGCCCCTCTTCCTACCCTACCCTTGATTCCTTTCCTCCTCTACGCTTCCCTCACTCAGTTCATCTTCCCCTTTCCTCCACTCATTCCTTGCCCCTCCCTCATCTATTCCTTAACTTCCCCCTTTCCTCCACTCTCTCGTTTACCCTGCCCCTCCTACACCCTCTCTATCCTGCCTCTCACCTTCCCCTTTCCTCTACTCTCCCGCAAGGTACCAAAATGAAGGAGTGGGTGGAAGGGCTTCGTGTTTTATAGGTGATATGTTTAGTTTTGGTGTTGGTTGCTGAAGCGGCGTTGCTGCTTAATTTTAAATGTAGCAGTTCACGTGTTTTACCCTGAAATGTTTGCGTTATGTCGATTTGAACGCGGTAAATGTTTCAGTTAGAAGAATTATCCCCACACATGGACACGTTCGGAATACATAGGTCGTCAATATGTGGGCATAATTTCTTAGCTTTTTCTACTGTTGTAATCCAGTGTAGTCATAAACACGTGGTGCTTAGTTGTCATTGTTTTGCTGGTCTCATGAGTGAATCAGAGTTCACCAGTTGACCTTGTATCGGTTACCTGATCTCATGTCGACTCATGACATCATGCATCTGTGCATCAGCCTGTTGTGAGAAATGTATTGAATGTATTGGTTGTGCAATTGATGAAGTCTTTATTGGTTATATCTAATAATACCTTACCTGCAGATTTTTTTTGGTGTTTTATTTGCTCATGTTTGCAATCTGTGACTTCTTCAGGCGCGGATCTAGGGGGGGGGGTTCCAGAAGGGACTCCCCCCCCCCCCTGCTCGGGCTTTGTGTATAATTCTTTAACCTGTATTCCTGTTGAGTAAAACCAAATCTAAGTGTTACGTACAGTATGCACGCTGTATATTACGGATAGTAAATGTAGTTATCTTGTTTTACGTAACAATTCAACAGGACAAAAATTATTAGATTATTATACATACCCCATTTACCGTGACTACTTGAGGTTTGAGATATTATATTTACAATTTTATTCATTATCGAATCCTCGCAACCTCGAACGTTCATTGTTGACAAATACTGTAAAGCCTACTCGCCACGGTATGAAGGGCTTATCAGGCTTAAGTTAAACCCCAGCGGCAACAACGGCAGGGGAAAAAAAAAAAAAAAAAAAAAGGCATTGAAAAGAGGTACAATCTGATGGAAATTTTTTTTTATTTCTCTGGTTTACCATGTTCATTACTCCCTACGACCACTATTCCTCCATTAATCGATGTTGAGAAATTGCAGCAGTGGATGCTAAGGAATACCTAGGCCTTGCTGGGTATTTTCGATAGGTAGGGAAGCGAAATCGAGGCGAATTTAACAGAAATGAAAGGCAATATTATTATAAACTATGTTTGAAGAAATGCTGTTTATTCTTTTTGCCAGACCGAGAGGTCTGGGATACAATAAGCAATGTCACTAAGTAATCATTTCGTTAAAACTAGCCTTTTGGCCCTTCTTTGATAATAGACTAGATTTCAAAGGAACCGAAATACATTAAAACATACTTGTGCCCATAAATTTGCACATTTCCAGCGAAGATTATTATATTCTCAAATGCAAGGATAATGCATCTGAGACTCTCGGTACCATTTATATTCTGTTATTCCTTAATGAGCTAAGTATCTGTTTATGCAATAAAGCGTATCTGAGGGCATTAATTTCCACTTTCTAGCTAAGATAATTGTACAGTACTTTCAAATGCGAGGGAAATGCATACGACTCAGATGCATTTTTGTCGTGTTATTCCCTGATAGTCTGTAATTATCTGTTAGAGATTTTTTGAGGATTTAAGGTCATTGTCCTGCATACATTTATCACCATTTTTAATATATATACTGAATATCATCTTCATTGTCTAGTATATCCCTCCATAGGCCTCTAAATTGCCTCTAAAGCTGCAAAGGCTAGCTTCGCTCGCCATCCCCCATCCACCTTCACCCTTCCATCATGAACCTATAATGACCGGACTCCCCCCCCCTTACAAAAAATCCTGGATCCGCCCTGTTTTTAGATAGAATTAAATTTGTGTTCTGGGCTACTAAGTTTTGTTATAATGACATGTACCAAGATAACAGTTATATAGACCAAAAAATTTTGTTCACCCGGTGATAAATGTGATGTTTGCAATATATTACATTAGTGACAAACATTTTGTAATTAATAATGGGCTCAACTTTTTTTTTTACCTGGTCTTGAATGTTATTGTTAATTTCAACTTTTGTGATGAGTCAGCAGTCCTCTGCAGAGCTATAGACGTATGCATTTAACTAAAATTGTTAATTAGACGGCAAGTTCCAAATTTTTGATGGACTTGCATGGGGCACCGTGGGATTATTAGATGTAATCAACGCGCATACCACAGTACAGACAGCAGTCAGCAACTAAGCAGTGACGCCTGACGTGCTTTATCTCCAGGCGTTCTAAATTACCCTCAAGCTGGGGTTTGTGGACAGTCATGTTTTTTAACTCGTACTAATCTCTTACGCGACTTCTAGCTTTATACTTTTTTTTTCTATACCTTCGTAGGCTATATCAACATACGAGTAGTGTCTTCCCTGTTTTATTGCGTTTTTACCTCTTCTGTCATTCCATTTTCTCCTTTCCCATTTCTGTTCCACTGTTTGTCGTTTCTGCTTTGAATTAATGCCATGTCTGTGATACCAGACACAAGAAATCCATTATTCAGTTCGATTCAAAACGGGCATGCCTCCCTTGCAGTCCGATGACGCATTTTTATTCTTGGTGCCTTCAGACGATTTTATTTTTGGTGCCTTCAGACGATTTTATTTTTGGTGCCTTCAGACGATTTTATTCTGCACAGGAAAGGTTTTTCCAGCTGTAGGGGTTAGATACAGTTTTCATTGAGACCATCGCTACTGGCAATATGTCTTGAATGAAAATCGTCTGGCGGTGTCCTGACGAAATTGAAAACGTAATCGGATTTAAGGGGTTACGGTTAAAGCAATGGGACCGTTACTCGGAGAGCAGTATATCAGCTGCTGCTGCTGGTAGCAGAGGGTCAAAGGGCGTGAGCAATGAGCATTGTGGAGTGGGCAGATCTGTGCGAGGCGTCACAGTTTAGTGGTATAAATAGCTTTTGTATCATCCCGGGTTTGTTTGTATGAAACAGCAACGTCACAGCTGCTGGCACGCGGTCAGTTTGGTCGCCCGGGGAGGAGGAGGAGGTGGGTGGGGATAGCACGAGGGAGAAGAAAGGCGGGGGAGGGAGGGAATGTTGCAAGGGATATGAGGAAAATGAAACTGACAGATAATTAGGGCTAAAATGAAGTTAAAAGTAGCAGATGGGTCGAAGGAAGATGAGACGAGGAAGCGAGGGCTTGGAAGTGGGGTTAGGGGAAGGGAGGGTGAATAAGCATCGGTAGACCATTTGACACGGGTTGTGTAAGATGGATGAGGTTGAGTTGGTGTGATGAATCCGACTTCTCGTTTACGGAGGAAGAAGGAATAGCGGCGGAAGTGAAGTTGTGAGCAGCCAAGGGTCGCAGTAACGGGGTTTGTGGTGGCGCCGGCTGAGTTACCGGTTTTTAATATCTTGTTTCTAATTATACCGTTGATCGATCACACTAATGACCCCTATACTTCACAGGGATACTTTTAACCTGTCACATGTTTTCTTCAGTTCTTCCAATTGTCTGTGACCACTTGTAGCTGGTGAAGCAGAATGGTGTGAAATGAGAGGTGCAGATATTTCCGGTATTTCTGGCAACATTCCACTTTTCTCCCTTGTAGGAGCTAGACCGTATTCATAAAGGATCCTAACCGATGTTTACGGTAAAGAAGCCTCACACTAAAGTTATATAAGATCCTTATTTGATCGTATTTTTCACTTACTGTTCACTCTGATTTAGTTATTAAGTGTTTCAGAGCCGTAAGAGCGATGATAATAATGCACAGGGGCAGTTTTATGTACATGTTAAGCTTAGGCAACTTTATAAATACATTACCTGAACTCTGAAAATTACAGGTGGGTGAGCACATCTTCGGGGCCTGACCTAAGGATGTGTCCGAGATGCTGCCTTTACAAGCGGGGTGGGTGGGGAGGAAGGCTGGCAGTGAAAGTCATCCACACGGGGCATGAGTAGTACGCTAATTATAATAGATTTTAACCCATTCAGGCCGAGGACATTGTTTTATTCAGCAACCACCTCGATCTTAGGAAAAACCTTTAGTAGTGAGGGGGTTAATGAACGTTGTTATTTAACCCAGTTCAAGTCTCCAATCTGAGTAAATTTATCAGGAAACGAAAAGAATAACATTACTTTCTTGGTCTGAAGGGGTTAACCACAAGTACGATGGCGTGTATAGCCTATTTTGCAGCTACCCTCAGACGATTTTATTCAGCTTCCATTAACCTTTCACCCACAGAGATCTTCCCTTAAACTATAAAATCGCCCTTCAGTATCGGAGCACTGGGAGGGAGCGGGTTGCTTCAGAGACCGAAAGTGATCAGCCTAACACAAAACACTCGGGCGACAGGGGTGAACTAATCTTCACAGCAAATCATTCAAATAATAATAATAAACCAATCAAAAACTTACTTTGGTCGATTTTTTATTTACCTTTTCCTTTTTTTTTTTCAGCCGTATGAGTGAAATAAGTAAAACAATCAGCCCTATACACATTTTCAAGAAAGTTTGTCAATATGGGTCGTGTCCAGATTCAGCTACAAATTATATTAAACGCCTGTCGTAACCAGTGTATTTTTCCCAAGAAGGATAAGGAAAACTCAATGCAGAATTTTCCATTGTCACTTTTCCTTCCTGCGAAAATAAATATGGCGAAAAGGAAATGATCGTCAGTGAACCTAAAGCAGGTGTTCAAATAGGGGTGCGTACTAGGATGGTCTGGTGCCGCGGGGGAGGGGGATGTGAACAATAGAATAAGCAACATGTCAAGGTTGAATAATGCCACACCACTGTTCTGCACAAATAAGGTATGCGCCATTACTGAACGTATGCTTTGTCTTAATTTATCCATTTATTGTTACCGTTTGCCGTACAAATGATTTCCTAGATATTTTATACTGCCAGGCCTTTTGATTTTACTGAGCTGAGAGAACCGTGGCCGACGAAGACTTAAGGGAAAGTTTTAACTGTCCAGCGTGGGTTCAATCGCCCGACCTATTGCCAGTGTTTTTAGGTGCGGGAACATCTACTGGAACTGCTCTGTCCGTTCGTTGCTCACTAACGTTTTTCAGACGCGAAGTGTTTCAGTCCCGTAGATTTTAGCGACATTCTAGATCACGACCTTGATGGTGTCGTATCTGCGTCGCTCTTTTGTACTTGTTGCTGTCCCTGATGGATTTTGATCTCTGAATCCTGGATCACCATACCACCAATATAGCATGCTATCTTCACCGGATGTTTTACGAGCATATTCCTTGTCATTTGATAGACGGCCGGAAGCGGTAGTTTAGGGACGCAACAAAACGTTTGTGCTGTATCACTGTCATATGTAGTCAGGGTCAAAAGTTTTAGCATTTCACTTCACTCTTCACTGCTGGCACATATTTCTAAGCTGAGAGAGGCGTGGTGTGTTTCTTGGCCGTTAGATTATTCTCTCTGGTACCGTATGGTGCGTCAGGGAGCAATATGACAGCTGTACCCAAGTGAGGAGTAGGAGTGGTGGAATAGTAAACCAACTATTTGCTCTGACTGTACGTCTATTGTGATGTCAATGTCCATGTGTCCTTCCTTTGTCGCGTACTTTAAAAGCTAATGACAGCATTTTTTGTTCATTAATTAACAGATTCTATTTCAGCCAAACCAAAAAGCGCGTTTGATTACCAATCGTGACGGATTTACTCTCACCCAGGGGCGGATATTCAAGAGGGTACGGTAGTACAGGTATGTCCATGTGTTTTCGCGTGTTCTCACAGTGTAGAGGTTCCCATGATGACATACAGACTGACTCAGACACAGCCATTCCATCACATTCCCACATATCCATCCAGGGTCCGTAAAACATGGGATGAATGTGCAGTAGTAGCAGAGACGCCCGACCGTCAGGTTGTGTGCATGCAGACCACTACAGTACACGCATACTCAGACAAACAAAATGTGGAACAGGAAGCCAGTGTGTTACGTCAGTTCTGTGTGTTGAGGAGTTCATGTCCACCCTTTGCAATTGTCCAGCTTATATCTGCAGTGCAATGATAAAGAACTAAACTGAGTAGGTCCTCAAATTGCAGAATCGAGCGATTTTCCACCATTTTGTTTGGTTTATCAAAAGGGTGATAAATACAACAGTTGGACAATCGCATTTAGTACTAAACTAAATTTACAACGCTTTCCCACTTTCATGGTTGACATTTTGTCGTCAGTTTAATATATGATTATTCAGATACTCTTAGGTGTGGTAAATCACTGAGTATTACGTTTGAAATATAGTTCCCACCATAAACATGTCGTGGATTCAGCCAACGACTGTATTTGTAGACAACATTCGTAGAGCGACTTACTGTAGCCTGTTCACCGTAATGCTATAGCTCTGTGGTAAATGAGAACTTTCCTGATGTTGGAAAACTATATCACCAAAGTTTGGACTAAACTTCATTTTTTTTTTTTTTCTTTACGACACAAGAAGGATAACGAAGACTCCATCGTATATCTGCGGTTTCGTGTGTTTCTGATTCTGCTGTGTGGACATTACATGCGTTGTTGGCAGGCGTGGCGGGGGCGGTGTCCCAGCACGTGGTTCACGATGTCCCGGCCCAGAATGTTAACCGAGTGAGGTGAGCACCTGTCGTGTGTGACAACATTATCAGGATTAAACGTAGCAGGTGGGTGTGAAAATCACCACCATTTTCCCTCCCCCTCTCACTGTGTGTGTGTTGAAAGAATCCACACAATTCGTCCCTCGCTATGAGTTACATCAAAGTCAAATGAAAGATCCATCCAAGTCTAGATCTATGCACATACGGAACACACAGCCAGAGTTGTTGCGGGGGGGAGGGGGGGGGTACCATGAGTGAGATGCCTCCACTGACGGAGGTGGAGGTGGAGGGGGGGGGATTGGGGGGATGACGTGCTTCGTAGCAACTTTTTCTCGGCGATTCATTCGGATATTACAACTCGACGTCTCTTGCAAGGTAATTATATCGCCTTAATAACCAAACAGTTTTTATATACTGAGGCGTAATATACAGAATAAATCGCTAAGGAAGAGGTATTACGACAACTAAGCCACTGTGAATACGAACCCAGGGCTTATTTGTGTGTGTGTGTGGGGGGGAGACTGGCGGTTATTTTATTCTATCCATTTTAACTCGCCCTAAAATTGCCATCCCTCCATCTGGGTTACAACAGAAGATTAACACAAGGATTCTGTACCATGTTTTACCTTAACTTTGTCCAGATTTTCGTTCTATCGAAGCTTATTCACGGATGTCAATGGGAAATAGACAATACTGCGTCTCCATCCTTTCCAAAGCAATTCTTCGTGACTAACATCATAATTTAGTGTGAATCCACTGTTGCAACTCAGCATTTAAAGTGAGGAGATGGCAATTTTAGGGCAAGTTAGAGTAAAATGAGTGTAGCAACGATAACCTCTTCTGGAAATGACGCAAGCAGTAATATTGTCTTAATTTGCCACTGAGCTACATGAAATGAGCTTAAAATGAGGGAGTTGTCCACCAGATTAGGATGGAGGGGCTATATCATTGTCCAACAGTCTGGCTTTCCTGCCGAGAATGGGGGTAGGAAGAGGGAAAACTGCTCTCGTACTTGTGTTGTCTAAATGCATCGAAAATTTTTACATGGCCTGTGTGTGTTTGTACTTTTTTTTTTTTTTTTTTTGGTCTTGGTGAAAAAATGGTTATTTAATTTCTCGGTTAACTTCCATAGGGTTCTGGAGGAGCCGTCACGCCTATGATCTGGTCTTGAAGCTCAAAGACATTATTGATACGCTTCCCTCCTGGGTAATAATAATAAACTGTGGCAACGCTGTAAAATAACATCTGCCACAAGATTCGCAAATGGTAGTCGCTACATATTGCTGTAATTTGCTAAAGCCAATTTATGCAATACGCGTGTAAATAAATTTATTGCACGTGTAAATAATAAAAAGCTTTGAGGCATTTCGACATGTTTTCACGCGAAGTAAAACTGATCTTAGATAATTCAACTCGGAAACCAAGGAACCAGTTTATATTACGAGTGTGTGCAGTACATAGCGTTAGTGCTTGATTAGCCTACCCATTAATGATGCTCGTGTCATTTAGAGTAATTGATTACTTTGATGGACACTGCATTACATGAAGACATTTTTCTCAAAAGATTCCTCTCGATAAAGCACTTTTCTGTAGGACTGGGTTTAGCACACGACTTAACTGACGTGATTCGAATTTGTAGTTACGTGAACGGATGTGACGGGCCTCAAGGAACATGTGATTACCTACTGTACTCTGACTGGGAGATGCCTGAAAGATTGCTGAAATAAACCAGAAATACTACAATGGGTGTAAGTTGGCAAATAGATGTGGACGGACCTGAAGTTGCCTTAATGGACTTCAAATTGCCTGAAAGGATCAACTAGAACCTACGCTGATAAGAGGACCGAAAGTGTTTTGAATAGACCGGAAATTATCTAAGTTGAATTTGATGTTAAGAGCTAATTCAAACACACTTTTTAAATCTAATTTGACCCAGCCCTAACAGACTAACAGACTTTAATTTGAACCGACTGACTGAATCTACCCTAACCAAGACTAACCTGACTACAAGACTATTCAAATCTAAGCTATCCCTGACAATCGCCCATTAACTCAACGTAACCGTCCCAAACTCCTAACTTTACCCAAACCAGACTAATCTGCATCTTCCCAAAAGTACAAAGTATCCAAATAGGCCATGATTCGGAAATTCCGCGGCCTTACGGGGGCGCCCACCATCCACTCACCTTGATATAGCGTTACATTCAAGGGACTCAACAGTTGGTGATAATCCCAGTGGTTTCTTGTAGCCCAGGCAACCATTTACTGTACTACGCTGGGTGGTAACCATATCACCAAATGGATGCCTGGTGGTTTATAATGGTAAGGCGTTACAACTGGATGAGGTCCTTAAGGATTACATTAATATGAAGTTGTATGTTATTTATGCTGAGTACGGTGGTATTTGAATGATTTAAATGGCACAGAAAAGGATGGTATGGAGTGACAAGCAAAATTAATCGCTTTAGGAAGATGTTAAAGAATGAATGACACGAAGAGGATGGGAACGTGTAGTAAGCAAAACAAATCGCCTTAGGAAGTGGTGTTACGGAGCTTCCTGACGAGAATCTAGGACCCTTAACCCTCTCGTCACCAGGACATCGTGAGATTTTATTCTTTACTATCCTCAGGCGTTTTTGTTCAGTTCAATTTTTGCTTTTTCGTTTATTTTGTCCTTTTCTTCTTAGTCTCTCTCTCTCTCTCTCTCTCTCTCTCTCTCTCTCTCTCTCTCTCTCTCTCTCTCTCTCTCTCTCTCTCTCTCTCGCTACATATATCCTTCCATCAATCTCTTCATTATTAGTTTCCTAAGTTGAAACAAATTGACCTTTGATAATAATATAATGTATCCTCGGACGAAAGATGTTAAATAAAAGTTGAGGTGCTTTTCTTTTTATTTACTTATTCATTTATTTATGATGGTGTCTTCTCGCGGGAACTCGTCATCCCTTTGCCTCAGCCATTTTCATACGGTAAGTTTAGAGAGAGAGAGAGAAAAGGCTATCCTTGCTATTTTCAAACTATTATTCAGTATTCATCTTAAAAGAGTCAGCTGGTACTGAAAGGATTAATGACGGCAGTAAAAATCTATCGTAAACAAAAGAAAAAATCATAATAGTTTTTAAAATGTTCTCGGGCTAAAGTGCTTAAATAAATCGGGTTGCTTCCTTCCGTTATTTCGTATTATACCAGGGGCGTACCCAGAAACTGAGTAAGGGAGGTTTCCAAATTACTAACAAGCCCTTGTGAGCAAAGCAAACCCATACAGCTGTGGGGTCCCGGGGGAGGGGTACTGTAGGCTCCTCAGGATTTTTTTATTTTTTTATTAACCAATAATTGATGAACAGATCACTGCACTAAAATAATTCAGTCAGTGTATTAACTACTTTGCTTTAACGTTCTTGCAACTTTGTTAAACGCTCATCATAACAACGCACATCATATCATAATATTAAACAGACATCATCAATATTTGACACTGTATGGCAGTGTTGAACTGAATTCAGATGATTCAGGTGTATGAAAGTTATCATGACATGGGGTGAAGTCTGAGTGTCGGAATAGGCCTGGTCAGACCACATCTTGCAGTAATTGGAGGAATCAGACTGAGGGGGGTTTCCGGGCAACCAGGAAATCCCCTCTGGGTACACCCCTGTATACTGCTTTTACTCAAACTCGGCCCAGATTTTCGTCCTTCTGCATATTCTTTTTTTTTTCTCTCTCTCTTAGCTCAGAGGCAGAAAAGGGCAGTACTACGGAGCTCTACATCATTTCCGCTGCATTTCTTCGTGACTAACATCGTATTCTGTTAATCTGTCACTACACATGAACATTCAAAGTGGAGCGATGGCATTTTTAGACCAGGTTAGAGTGAAAAGTGTCCTTGTATCGTGTCCTTTCCAATAGCCTTAATTATATCTCACAGGGAACCGATTGTATTTGAGAATCTCGTCCTTTATTCCTGTTTACTTGCTTTGATGACGCGGGACCGAATCTAAAATTGCCGTCTCTGTATCTTCAGTTTTGGGTTATAACAAGACAGCATCACTACAGTAGGATGGAAATGATGTACAGCCGTTGCACTTCCTTTTTCCTGCCACTGAGCTACGTGAAATAAGCTGCAGAAGGACGAAAATCAGAGCCACATTAAGGCGAAAAGTGTATAGAAAAGACCATGTGGTGTGGAGTGAGATGGTGAGGCGGGACACTTGTGTGGGGGAGTGGCCAGGCACAAGCACCCACTGTCACATTTATTAACCAGCAGCTACACCGTTCTGCCTGACTGATGGCTATACACTGGGGCCAGATGGGGATCCACTAAATATGAACCCTTCCTCTCCCCCTTTTTTTTTTTTGGGGGGGGGGACTATAACCCGAAACAATTTATTTGATCCTACTGAAGCTGTGTACTTCATGACCGTCAAAGTATATATATATATATATAGATAGATAGATAGATAGATATAGACATGTGACAGACATGCTGATATCAACAACAAAAAGGGATACGAGAAATTAATAAGTCTATGCCTGAAAATGCGAATAACTTGCATGAAAACGCTGGAAAAATTTCGTGTTTCCTTTGAGAGAGAGATATATATATATATATATATATATATATATATATATATATATATATATATATATATATAATCATTAACATCAGTCATAATAATACATGGGTGGCATGACTCACCAACAGGAAACAATTTCTTGCCCGCCTTTAATGAAGTGCTAGATCCGCCCCTGTGTGGCGTTCATGCCATGCCACTGACACCCAAACACTTGGTCCAGCTTCATAGCCCTACGGTCATCTCCCTCTCTGCAGGAAGACCAAAAAAAAAAAAAAAAAAAAGGGTAGTTTCTGCTCTGTCTTTTCTGCTAAAACAAATCAAAGTTACAACAGGAAAGTGATCGTAAATTTGTTTGAGAATCCGCTGGTGTACAACTCTTTCTTGCCATGTGACAGGCACGCAACACCTGTCGAAAGATTTACACTTAAAATATTTTCTCTGTCGTAACTATGATATATATTTTTTTTAGGAAGGACAAGGAGAGTAGAGCGCAGAGTCTCCCATGTCTCTTGGTCTTCCTACAGCAAAAAATCGCAGCCATAACAATGAACTAATCTTAAAAAATCGCGAAACCTCCTTCCGCACTCCACTGGTGTCTGCCGTTTTCTGTCGTATCTCATTGTGTTGCTGATTTTCGTAGTTCTTTGGGCAGTATTCTAAAGAGTACAGGAGGCTTTGTAGCACCTCTTCATTAACGATTTATTTTGCATATGACATCTTAATAGTCTCTTTTGTTATTTATATCGTTTTAATGTCGACATCAGTTTGTATCAATAAGACGTTAAACTAGAATATGCAAAATAAATCGCCGAGAAAGGTGATACAAAGCTCTCTATACTATTGGAACGCAGGCCTTTCCTTAGATATATTTTATTTTGCTTAATACACCTTCTGATCGTCTTGTACGTTATATATATCTGTCTATTATCAACATCGTTTGCATTAATAATATATAAGAGCGTAGTGTGATGCAAGCAACCTATTGTAATTGTTAAGCAGTGGAAAATGGCAAGGAAAAAAAAAAATCCTTTGTTTTGGCTTAGGGATCAAGTACCACCATTACATATTCTTATGGAACAAAAGAAGCACCAATCGTCACGCTTTCGGTAAAGTAAAAAAAAAAAAAAAAAGCCCTCTATTAAGCCATATTATTCAGACACGACCATTTTTCACCATTACGCACTAATTCGTATGACGTCATCAGTTGTTACTAGTGCAGCATCTCACAGAATTCTAATTTCAGTAAGAGTACGAATGGTTTTATAATTACACCATTGTGGTCTGCACGGTGTGATAATTATAACCCATGAATAACTTGTGGCGATAATACCATTGTCCTTTTCGTCTTTGTGATATTTGGTGAAGGTTTAATAAAGTAGCATCAGTTGGTATTTAGACTCACCAGCCTTACGACTTGGATACAGGATAAACACACACACACACACACACACTAGAGAGGAGAGAAGATGAGCCCGAGGTCATCCGTACGCGAGCGTTGGCATCCCTTATGCCTGCTGCTCTAGTGCCGGGTTGCAGGTTGGTATACTGAATAAATTACGCGGCCCAGACATGGTTAGGCCTACTATCACCAGTTTCGATATATGCACCTATTCGGTGACACCAACTAACATGACCAACTCACCTGAGTTAATCACAGGTACACTGCAAACCTCCGGCTAGTTCACAGACCTCTGAGGTCTTGACTCTTCACCTAATGTCAGGGCAACTCCAACTTTCCATTGTCGGTGATTGTCTCCCCAGCTGAGTTCATGCCGCTGTTTTAATTCCCATTTTGGCGCTTTTATAGGATTTTGGTTGCAAACTCTGATATATTTAACGTCGATATATACTGTAAGTTACTGCTGGAATGAAATATGTAGGCGGGTGTGTATTTTAAGCTTGATATCTATCACCGGTTTGGGTAATCGGACACGACTCAGTGTCAGCTGTGTATAACATGTTGCTAATTTGCATTAGTGTGTCAGAACCGGCCGACACACGTTTTATGACTTGCAATATATGAAGTAAATACATCACCAGGCCTTATATTCAACATACTATGATGATCTCTATAAGGGGAATTGACGTCAGCAAAGAACGTTGCCTCATTCTCAAGATTATTGAATTAACTGTACACTGGAGATTTAGGGCTCATAGATAACCAAGCTGCGCCTTTGATTGTAAAACTACGTTTGACACGGAAGTGAGTGTCCAGTAACACAGCAGCGGGGGTGATGATAAGAATGTTAAGTGAACTCTTGGCATCCCGCCCCCGACCCAAGCCAGCCAGTGGACAAACTCTTTCAGTTCGAGAAAATATTAATTAAAAGAGGAGTAAGAAACTTGTATACAGCAACAAAGTCTGCTAAATTTAACCTCAGTAGCCTGCTAATGGTATTACAAGTATCATATCATCGAAAAACTTAGAAATAGAGGCGTGAGAAGTGAGCGAAGATTTGTGGGAAAATATCACAGTGTTCGTCCCGTGTCTCAATGACGGGACATCTTGCAGGCCGCGAACTCGGAAATAGGATCTGTATAATGTTTCAAAAAGAGTGTTGAAAATAATAACACTCGAACAACAGTGTATATATTTTGAATTTGATCAGTTTGGTATAAGAAAGGCTAAAATATAGTTGAGTTTAATATAATTTTTTAATGTTAAAGAAAAACATTATGAAAAGCTTATGGTATTGGAACATTGTTATGGACATCCGGGTACACACAACATGGCAGCTGAGAGGCGCATGTGAAATAACTCGCCGAGGCTGAGGCACTGTGTTGGATGAGTGGGGATTTGGAGGAGGAGCTGTCATATGCGAGGCGGCGGCACCAGTAGGGAAGCTTCAGGTGAGAGGGCTGGGCAGCGCCGGAAGTCACACCTCTTGATAACTCGGGGGAGGTGGGGCCACTTTTGATATTTTGCTTGTTTTTTTCCACTCATTTTTTGGATCTTGCAAAGCTTCAAATAGCGGCATCACCCGGTATTACTAAATCCATGGCTCCGTGGTTGCAATAGTGCCGTGGTGTTCACCTGTACACTCCGGAACTGCCTGTCTGCAACACAGGTACCAGATAATTTAGGCCTAGGTAGTGATTTCACGATGTGTTGGCAGATAATTTAGGATCGTAGTATTTCAGTGTTTAAATAAAGTGAGTGGAAGTTGTATTTAATTTGAACAACCCTCCAGTCATCAGTTTTGACATGAAAGTTGGATAGGCCTAGGATGTCATTGTAGGTCATGCCTTTCATTCACTGATGCATATTTGTGTGCTGTATTTAACCAATGGTGTTAATAGTACTGTAAGGACACATCAGGTCTTTACACAGCAGAAGTGGCAGTGTGGCAGTGATAGTTCATGGCTGCCTCTGAAGTTTACTTGAAAAATGACCACAGAGGGGACCTAGTAGCCTGTGTTTATGTAGGGAATACCTAATTAGAGTAGGCTAAGTACCAGTTATTAAAATACATAATTTGAATATAAGGCAATTAGCCTATAGATTTCAGTACCTGAGCTATTCATCCCCTCCACTGTAGGGTAAAATTGTGTTTCTAGCAGTGTCATTGAAAGTGATTGCGAATAGCATACTTTCTGTGCAGGTACAAGAGGTCTTTGAAGTGCTGGCTGATAATCCTGTCAGTTGATATCACTGTACAGACCAAGTTCATAGGATAGCTTAGTTCCATAAATACAGTAGTGAGAGTTGATGTAGTATTAATATTTTCAGCATAAATACCAGTACCTTTCATCAGGATAATGGCAAATGTATTTAAATAATGTTAGGAAGGATGGTGCAGAATCCTGTATTATTTATTTATTGTTTCATTAATATTCAGGGCAACACCTACTGAAGTATGGCACGGTGCCTAACTGTTGCAAAGGAATTTTAATGATCATATCTCTTACAAGCAACTATCATCATTCTAACCCTGTTACTGTATGACTACACAGCAGCTCTAGAAGTTATGGTGGTGTCCTCGACATCTGGCCTTATATTTGTGGTTTAAAATCCTTATGTTCAGCCAGTCATGGGGTGGCAAAAACAGCTCCTAGAGATTATTAACCCCTAAAATCAGATGACTTATTCTTTCTGCTTGAAGACCGTTGTTCACCTTAGGGTAGACAATTTGACTGCGAGAGGTTAGCATAGCCTTCACGAAGCCTTTCACTACCAGCAACTTATCTGTGTTAAATAAAATGGTAGCAGCTGCAGCAATAAAATATAAATATATCTGATTCAAGAGTTAACCAATCACAAGCCAGCCTGTCAGGTGTTGCAGCATTAAAACAAAATGAACAGAGCAGAAATGAAGAGAATACATTAGAAGAAACCTTTATTTAACCCTGTGATTGGTAGGATGTCTCTTGCTGAATCATAGAGTTACACATTAGCCTGCATTAAACTCTTTACTCAAATGCATCCACAGCAGAGAAAAGTTTAGGTATTTTTCAGCCTTAAGAGTGCAAGAAATTCACTTTGTTACGTGTACAGTACTTGTATGTTAGCTTGAACAAGTACCCAGGTGCCTCTGTAGCAAAGTTCGAACTGATAAATATCCTGGATTTGTTCTGTGCATAGGACATGAAAGTGCAGTATTTCATACAGTTAACAAAATAAGTCCATGTTTCAGGCATTTACCAGATAAAGTACAGTATTGTGCCAGTTTTGCAATTCTTTAATGACCTTATGAGGAAATGTGAGTTTCACATCTGTGGCTGCAGTTAGCCTAGGAATACCAATCATCCTTTTATAAGCAGTTACAGTACTGTTAGCAGGGGAGTGAAAGATAAAAATGGTAGATTACTAGTGGAGAAGGGAGAAAAAGTGAGCAGATGGAGAGAACACTTTAAGGAATTGTTGAACGTAGAGGATGGAAGTAATGCGAGTATAAGTGGCTGGGAGAAGGAGGGAGGTGAGAAGACAGGAAGAAATCAATAGGATAGAAGTTGTGGAAGCAGTGAAGAAAGTTAAATCGGGGAAAGCCCCAGGAATTGATGGAGTGTGTGGTGAAATGCTGAAGCATGGGGGAGAGATAGTAGTAGAATGGATGTGGAAGATGTGCAGATTGGCCTGGGAGGAAGGTATGAGTCCCGGAGGATTGGAAGTCAGGTATAATTATTCCCTTGTACAAAGGAAAAGGGGAAAAAGAAGTGTGTGGTAATCATAGGGGCATTTGTCTTCTTAGTATAATAGGAAAAGTGTATGGTAGGATACTTATAGACAGAGTTAGAGAAAGAACAGAGAAATTAGTTGGAGAAGAACAGGGAGGCTTTAGGAAGGGAAGAGGTTGTATAGATCAGATATTCATTCTTAGATCTTTAGTGGAAAAGTTTCTAGAGAAGGGAAAGAAGTTGTATGCAGCTTTCATGGATTTGGAGAAAGCATATGACAGGGTGGATAGACAAGGATTGTGGAAAGTGTTAAGAATTTATGGAGTAGATGGGAAGTTGTTGAATGCTGTGAAGAGTATGTACGATGGTGCGAAGGCTGCAGTGCATGTGGATGGTGAACTAGGTGAATTTTTCTCTTTGAAAGTTGGTTTGAAACAGGGATGTGTCATGTCTCCATGGTTGTTCAATCTGTACATGGATGGGGTAATAAAAGAGGTACAAGGTAGGGTAGTGGATGTTGGAGTGGCCCTGGTGAGAGAGGATAGTGTTTGGAAACTCCCTGTACTGTTGTTTGCAGATGATACTGTGTTGTTGAGTGAAGACGAAGGGGAGCTGCAAGGCTTGGTGGATGAGTTTGAGAGAGTGTGTAAGAAACGGAACCTAAAGGTGAATGTAGGGAAGAGTAAAGTGATGGTCTTTGAGAGAGGTGAAGTTAGTGAATGTACAGCGAGGTTAGATGGTGAGGAATTGGAAAATGTGAGTACGTTTAAGTATTTGGGTAGTGTGATGAGTAAGGATGGAGGTTTGGAGGGTGAAGTGCTTGAAAGGGTACAGCAGGGAAGAAAGGTTGCTGGTTCCTTGAAAGCAGTGATAAGAAACAGGGAAGTGAGCATGGAAGTGAAAAAGTTACTACATGACTGTATTGTGATACCAACTCTAACGTACGGAAGTGAAGCTTGGACATTGTTGGAAGGACACAAGTCAAGAGTGAGAGCAGTGGAAATGAGTTATTTAAGAGGAGCCTGTGGAGTCACGTGGAGAGACAGGCTGACGAATGAGGATATAAAGGAGCGTTGTGGTGTGGATGTGGATGTGATAGGAAGCGTTATGAGGAACACACTGAGGTGGTTTGGCCATGTGGAGAGGATGGAGGGTGAAAGACTGACGAAGAGAGTGTATGTGAGTGAGGTGGAGGGGGGAAGAGGGAGGGGGAGGCCGAGGATGAGATGGAGGGATGGGGTGGAGAGGTATATGAGAGAGGGGGGTGTGAGTTGGGAGCAGGACAGTGAAATGGCGGGGGACAGGGCGACTTGGAGGCGATTTGTTTGTGGCCACCCCAAACGGGATTGAGGCGTCTGGCAATAGATAGATAGATAGACAGTACTGTTATGATTTCCATCTACAGTCTCACACATTTTTACCAGTAGCTCTGTTTCTGGTGCAGTCTGAGGTGTACCATTATTTCTGGTTGATGCCATTTTATACCATGGTTTGTGTTAATCCTGTTGGTAGCCTATACGGATCCCACCTGTGAAAGCTGTTGTTCATCAAACTGAGTCTGTATGGCCAAGCAGACCTATCAACAGCAGGCAAGTAGCTGCCCCTGCAGGGCCGTTCTGTGCAGTGAACTGAAATTTCATTGCTGCCGACAGTGCCTCGTCACAGCTAGGCACAGAGAAAAGTTTGGAAGTTTGGTTCCTGGGTGGACATTGCATTTGCATCTCCACCCAGTAAAGGAGGTACCATAGCAGGCTCCATTTTGCCCCATAATTTGATTATATGGTTACCACTCAGCAGCAGTGTATTTTACAGTATATGGTTTTTTAGGTTACAGGAAACCATTAGGCTTGTCACTCAGTGTGGAGCACGAGAAATTGAAAGAAGAGTGAGAGTGACAGAAGGGGAAGGGAGAGGTAGGAAGAGAGGAAGGTAGACACAATGACATTGAGAATGCAGAAGGAAGAAGTATCAGTATTACATCAAGTGAGTGGATGATGGTCACCACCACCTACTATATTGTAGTGTCAATGGCATAAAATCATTGAGTAAAGGTGTCAGAAGATTGTGGTGCCGTGTAAATTTTAATTTGTCCAAAATGTGTCATGTAGTTTCAGTGATTACAACAAGATGTATGGAAGCAGACTGCAACTAACATAAATTTAACCTAACTTCAGACAGCATAGATAGCAGTCTAACCCAGATATTGTGCCCTTCATTTGGAGGTCAAAAATAAGGGATGAACAGTTGTCAGTGACATAAAAACTCTGGAGGAAAATGTTCCATGCTGTGGAAATTATCTTTTGGATATCATATGCTGTTGTGCAATTCACCAAAAATAACATTCTCAGAATGACTTTATTTCTTTGCCGCCATCAGCTGTTGGCACAGTTTACTTACACAAACATATGATTTGCTAATTCATGTGATTCAAGGACTACACATGACACGCCATTTATTTTTTAAACTCAATTATGGTATTTTAAGCCATACTGTAATTGGTTTCCATTATCACTGTACAATCATAGTGTTTCCTTTGTCTTAGGTTTCTCTAGTTATCACTTCAGGTATTTGCTGATTTAATCCTTTTGTGGTTCCTGCACTTAAGTGTGGTTTGTACTGTATTTTACTCAGGCTAGCACCAGGTGGTGTTCAGCATAGAACACCAGGTTTTGTTCAGCTAGGAGAAAAGCTACTGGTAGCTGTCAGAGGCTGTAATAACTGTCTTGAATCTCTGCTCTTAGTACACCTGGAAACTTTATTTTGGCTAACACGGGACACTTTTGTATATCCAAGAAAAAGCTTAATTGTCATGTAATGGTACCATATCTCTGCTGTGGCATCTCCAGCTTTAACTTCTTCAGGCAGATTTTTTTTATTTTTTTTTTTTTATTTTTTTTTATCAGTACCTCTAGAATATTTTATTAATTTATGAAGGGCACCACAGTTGTGAAGGAGATATTTGAGGTTATACTAAGGTGACCAGATTTACTGGAGCTAAAAGCGGGACATTATCACGTGTATATACTGTATATATATATATATATATATATATATATATATATATATACAGTAATCCCAATCCCTGTAATATCTGGACACCCAATTTCTGGACATCTCCAATAACCGGACATTTTCGTCCCAGGATTCAATATTCCCAAAATGGGCCAAAAACAGCAAAAAATTCGAAAAAAAAATCCGACTTTTTTTCCCACCCGTAATTTGAAATTGCAGCGTGGCGCCGAACAGCTATTACACCATGGTCCCTTCATCCCTTCCTTCCTCCCCCCTCCCCCCTCCCCTGTCAGGGTTGCCATTTGGTATTTTTCATTACCAAATGTGGGCCAATTTGTTAACGAAAAATTTGATTGGTAATGAATCAGAATAATACAATACCAAACGGATTTTTCACATGTATTAGGATACATAGGATGGAGATGGTGGATTGTTTGCTCTCTCTGACTAATTTGGTAGCCTATGTAGCATGATAATAATCAACATGCTGTTAAGTATAAGGAGTGATTACATGTATTTCCACTTGTGTATATAATTAGTGAAGAATAGATGCTAGCTTTACGAATTTGGTAATGAAAGTTAAAAATGGTAATGAATATTTAGGAGTTTGGTAATGTGGCCATTGCGATCTGGCAACTCTGTTACCCTCCCATCATCAACTGTCACAGCCTAACTCCGATCGAGAGCAGATGCTTATAGCGATGCAAGCCACAGGTGCTCGTTATCTGTGAAAAAACATTGAATAAACTGCAATACCTCGCCACTAGAACACATGGGAATTTACAGTGTTGTACAGTGTTAAGAAATTAGAATTTAGAGTGCAAAGGATTAACTGTGGACTGCAAACTGGCAGTTCAAACCAGTCCAGGAGCCAGGGACTTGTTGTAAGTACCCAGAATGTTTAATATTGTATAAACTCACCTCTAAAACCTCATTTTATGGTTCTTTTGCATTTATTTCAGTCTTTTATGTTCCTTATTGGTGTGATTTGGGTCTCAAATAGGTGCAATGCATGTCTAGAGGGAGTTGTATAGGTGTTTTTCTGAGTTAGGGTCCATAAGCACAAGTCCAGGAGGCTGGGGGCCAATATCCGGACAGGACCACTATCCGGACATGCCTTTGGCTCTGTTACATCGGATATTGGAGGGATTACTGTATATATATAGAGAGAGAGAGAGTGTTGCACCTCACTGCGAGGCTGCTAATCAAACACTAATGTCTCAAACGAGCAATGCGAACGTACCAAACGGTACGGTGAATGGGCCAACCAAAGTGACCGGTTAGTGAGTATTACATATACAGGTATTAACAGTTCAGTATTTCATTTGGTTTGGATTATGCATAATTTTACAAATTCATCATAATTTCATAAAAGAAGGTCATTTTATATCTAATGTAATAGTAATTTTCTAAAAGCGGGACATTTAAGATAATTTGTTCCAAAAGTGGGACATTTTAGTCACAATTTAAAAAGCGGGACAGACGTAAAAAAAGCGGGACTGTCCCGCCTAAAAGTGGGACTCTGGTCACCTTAGGTTATACCCAACCCCCCCTGTTCAGAAAGACTCTCCTAAGCTGCATGAAATTGTCAGGAGTAGCAAGAATGTGATGAATTGTATTGATTTGAAGGGGATACTGTAGAGCACTGGACGTAACACAAAGTGGCATTTATGTTCTCAGTGTACAGTAGTGCCATAATGGAGAGATGCTGAGCATGGTACCATGTGCAGATGAAGATCAAATACAGTACTTTAATTCTGTGTATCTAGCCCCATGTTTCACACTTAGAAATGAGGTAGCTAGGATCCAGAAAACATGAAAATGAATGTATTGAATTGGTGGAGCTCTTAATAGTGCCCAGTGAAGTGATAGTATAGTCATGCACCATCATTGAAGCATTCACAGTTCATAATAGATCTGGGTGATAATGATTGTGATGAATATATATAATCATTATCATCTCATCCATCATTTCCACAGATGAGATAGGGTTTGGAAAGATGGAGAAGGAGAGAGAAGGCTTACTTGTGGGAGAGCTGTCAAATGATATGTCTAGTAACGTCAGTCACTAGTGCATTTAAGTACTTGGGTAGTGTGATGAGTAAGGGTGGAAGTTTAGAGGGAGAAGTGCTTGAAAGGGTACAACAAGGAAAAAAGGTTGCTGGTTCTTTGAAAGCAGTGATAAGAAAAAGGGAAGTCAGCATGGATGTAAAGAGGTCACTGCATGACAGTACTGTGATACTAACTCTGATGGATGGAAGTGAAGCTTGGACCTTGTTGGAGGGACACAAGTTAAGAGTGAGAGCAGTGGAAGTGATAGTTATTTGAGAGGAGCATGTGGAGTCACATGGAGAGACAGACTGATAAATGAATGAAGAAACTTTGTGGTGTGGATGTCGATGTGATAGGAAGTGTTAGGAGAAACACTTTGAGGTGGTTTGGCCATGTGGAGAGGATGGAGGACGAGAGGTTGATGAGGAGAATGTATGTGAGTGAGGTGGAGGGAGGGGGAGGCCAAGGATGAGATAGAGGGATGGTGCGGAGGAGTGTATGAGAGAGGGGGGTGTGAGCTGGGAGCAGGGCGGTGAAATGGCACTGGACAGGGTGACATGGAGGCGATTTGTTTGTGGCCACCCCTTACAGGGTTAAGGCGTCTAGCAATAGGTAGATGTCAGTCACACAGTCATTCACATATTCAAGTCTTTTAAATCCCGGCTTCACCTCACAAGCAAAACCACATGTATTCACTCCAAGGTTAAAAAATGGGTGCCAAATCTTTGTCGTGTTCTCATTTATACATACTGTATTTTATCTATCCATATCAGTCTTCTATCAGTTGAATATCTTATTTCTGAATGATAATTAACCTGACAACCCAGGCCACCCAGGCTTCAGAAAGCCCAGCCTCCTCACTACCTTATGCCCAACACTTACTCCTGTTCAGTGCCTGTAGTACTGTATGTATTACAGTATGTAATCTTTCGTATTACTTTCTACTAGCTATCCAAATGTGTCAGAACTTAGTTGGTGGTTAGGTAGGAGGAGTTGTCAGATTTTGAGTAGGCACTTCAGTACATAATTTCTCACCTCCGCTGTTCTAGGTACAGTGATAAGTGTGGAAGTTTGCTCATCCTTCCTAAAGGTGCCAACAGTGACTTACCATGAGTGAAAAAGTGCCATTGTAATAGAATCATTAGTTACTTATATGTGGCCTTTAGTAGAAACATGGAACCACGGGATTGTAATATAGTACCATGTAATACTGTACTTGGTGCAGTGTGTGTGAATCATGAAAGTTTCATGAAATAGTGGGTATTAATAGCTGGTAGTATTGTACTTTGTGACAGATTATTAATTTTTAGAAAAGATACACCAACAAAGTTTTTACTTTGCTAAACTGTACTGTACGAGATTAATTAATGATGTGTGAAGACTTTAATGTCAGTGGCAGGCCAGTATTCCCAGTGACTTTTTGCCCCAGGGGATTTTTTAGTTTATTTAATGGTGACATTTTATGTATCCAAAGGTACAGGAGAGGAATGTCTTCATGCAGTGGCAACAGTATAATGAGGTGGTTCTGGTGGCTGGTTGTACAAACTGCCCTCAACTCCCCTCTTATTTCCTGAAATGGGATGTTGGACTGCAGAAAGGCAGCTTCAACCTATGGTCCCACTGAGTTCAAGTCCAGTTGAGCTTGAGGCAGCAGCCTCAACAACAATAACAATATTGTATCCCAAAACATCAGCACAACATCAGCACACTGTTGTAGTAGTAGTAGTTAATATTTGCTGTCCCTCATTCATCTGGAAGCCAACCCATTTGACTTGTATATATTGTATATCGTTTATAAAGGCTCTTAACATGCATGCATGCGTTGGCCTTCGTCACCTAATGGTGGCTTTCCACGTTGCTTAATCTCTGGCAGCCTCCCTATTCAGTCCCTTATCCCTGAGGCCTCACTGTATGACCTTGTCCCAGGTCTTTTTCGGTCTTGCCTCTCACAACCCAACCCCCAGTGTTCGCACCTCTCTCCTTCTGCTCCCAGTTGCCATCTTCCATTCACTCAACATGCCCAAACCTTCTCAGTCTACCCCTCCTCATCACAAGACCAGTCCAGTCCCATCCTTCCTCATAGCTCTTCAATTTCAATCCTAGTCCCCCCAAGGCCTCACATTCAAGTATGCACTGCACATCTGTTTAATCATTTTCATATCCGTACATTTGACCCTGTGAATATCCTCTACATTTATTGCCCAGGTCCCATTGCTATATAATATTACACGCCTAACCTGCTGTATGCAGAGATTCCCTAGCACAGAGGCAGAGCCCTGTGAGTGTTAGGAGAAGCAACAGCTCCTTGACCTTCCTCCAGCCACTCCTTACCCTAGCCACAGAGCTAACTCCAGCCCCACCTCCATAACATAACATGTCTCCCAAACAAAAAAACTCTTCTACACACTGAAGAGACTTTCCAGCAAGATCAGTCCATTCATGTCTGACAACCTCTACATGTTCTCTCCACACCGCACACATGATATCAACATTGTTTAACAGTCTGCCTCTAATACCATTCCACATCTAATGCTCCTACTTATTACAGACGTTGTACATAATGGAGTTACTTCCTACACTCTTGTGGCATACAGTACATGGCCACACTACCCCTGCTTTTACAGTGCCACCACCAGCCCTAGATATCATCACTTTTGTTTTATCAGCATTTATTCTCAAACTCTTGTCCCCCATTTCATCTCTTCATTTCCTAAGTCTTTCATTTGTTTCCTGTTCTCTCTCTGCAGATAACACCAAGTCATTAACCTACATCATCTCCTATGGGAATCCATTTTTGAAATCACATGAGAGGGCTTCAAACACTATTATAAATAATAAGGGGCTGAAGACTGACCCCTAATGCACACAGACATTCACAGAAAATTCATCACTCAGTCTCCATTCACTCTCACCTGGGTGTGAGCACCCACATACATAGCAATAACCAATCTAACCACCCACTCCTTGAGCCCAAGCTTTCTCATTGTCCACTTCACCACCTCTCGAAGGACTCTTTCAGAGGCCTTTTCCAAATCAACAAATACAAAGCAATGCTCCCTTTTCTTTCCTATGTATTTTCCCTGAAGTGGACAGTGATCCCTTTGCCTGGCATAAACCCAAACTGCATTGCATCAGTATTCACTCTTTCCTCACTCATACCTTCTAGGACTTCAGGACCTTCATTATCTGGTCCAAAAGTGTTGTGCCTATATAATTTCCTTTTTCCAGAGCATCACCCATCCCATGGTATACATTTATAATCACACTCTTCAGCCAGTCATCGATGACAGCACATACGTAATCATATGAATCAAATGTGTAACTTAACCCATTCTTATATCTATTGAGGCCGTCAGCGTTTCAGCAGCCAACCCAGACACATCCACTGCCTTCCCCAACTGCATCATTCCTATTGCCTTGCTCACAGTAGCAGCAGCAATCAAACGTAGAGGGCCAAATACTGGATCCACAGACTCAAATGTACCCTGTTCCAGTTAAACTCCTCATTCAGTAACTGGTTAAAGTGTTCTGCAGGCATCTTACATATCCTCACTGTCTACCACTACTTTTCCTTCATCATTCTTGACACACTGTTCACCTATGATATTCCTGTTTTCCCACTTCATCTGATTTGTCACCTTAAATACCATACACAGGAAACTGATGCTGTTCCTCACCATCCTGTTTTTGGGGGCGGAGGGTAGGGGAGTTGAGGGATGTTTGTGCATCCAGGCAGGTCCTCCATTTGGGTTCACGAGTGCCACTGCAGGAAGTGTCACAGTCCAGTGCCAGTGCACACTGTAATGCTGGCATATCTTGTATTAGCGTGATCTAATAACCTGATGTGTCATTCCAGATTCTTAGTAAATATAGTACTTGTTTGATTTATATTTTTCCAGGGTGACATCTGGTTCCAGTTTAACCTGAGCCACCACAATGCCTATTGTTAGGAAAGTGCCAGACTGGTGAGAAGCATTTTGTGTGACTGTGTGGCAGCATGTTGTGTTTACACTAACAGTTTACCCCTTCATTATGATGGCTGTTTAAGTTTCTTCTTGCTACATCCAGATTTGTCTTAAATTTGGTTTAGGGAAGATTTTTGCACATTGAAGAGGCTGATAAAGGAGATATCATAACTCCTGCTAAAAAAAAAAAAAAAAAATCAAGGTAACAAAATCATCTGGAGATAGCAAGGAAAAGAATTAGATGTGTTCTCAGGTTGAAGTGGGTAAGAAGTAATGTGGCATTACCTCACATTCAGAGTGGCTCACAGTAGTTGAGAGTTGTATTGAGAATATAGGGTACATTATGTGTGTTTTTCTTTATTATGTTGGTGTGAACTGATAATGTATACTAATCACTGTAAATTTCCAGTATGTTTTTACCATTGAATAATGTTGTACATGTCATACCTTTTTTTCATAATCATGGCCGTAAAGCTAGATCAATGTTGTCATGTTGCATTGATATAAACACTCCTTAGGTTGTTTTGCTAGTAATTTTACAACAGCTACTAGTTACCCTTTTGCATGATCAAAAAATTTGGTGTCTATAAAACTATAAAACAGTACATCGTGGTGTAGGTTATTTGTTTTTATCCCACATTTATAAAATGATTTGATGATTGCTAGAATGTGAACTGGCCGTGCCTCTGGTTTGCTTAGATTGTTCATCATCATCATCATCATCATCATCTGGACCTCCTTTCCCACCCAAGGGCAGGGTGAGGAGTAGCAATGTCCAGACAGCCCAAAATTGCCCAGTCTAATGGGCCACACTTCCATTCACTCATCATTCAAGCCCCCGGAATCCTGGCTCTCGGATACGCCAAAAACATTCACCACGTTCTGTAGCTTCACATAATCGTAACCGACAGAGTCAATCCAGACGCTGCCATGTTAAAAAGGGGTGCCAAAAATACCTGATCATGCACTTCTCCTCACAAAATTCATCCAGCCAGCTTGATCTCCTGTCAGTTCCCTAGCCTCACCGACTTCCAAACCTCTCTTCCTCACACATTCATCCACCATATCTCTCCACCTTCTCCTTGGCCTACCTCGCCTCCTCCCTTCGAATTCGCTCAGATATACCTTCTTCACCACTCCATTGTTGTCCATTCTCTCCACATGACCATACCATCTCAGTATACTCTCTTCAATTCTGGTGTCCACCGACTTCCTCTCTCCGCATCTTTCACGAATCACATTATTTTGTATCCTATCCACCCTCTGTACTCAACATACATTCCTCAGCAGTCCCATCTCCACTGCTGTTACTCTTGACTTTTCATTTTCCTGCCACACCATAGTCTCACATCCATATGTTAAAGTTGGCACTAACACTCCTTCATGTAAGCCTCATGCAGCTGCAACACTCAAACCTCTGTTTCTTATCAAGGCCCTCATTGCACCAGCTACTTTTCTTCCTTGTGTCACTCTACTTTCAACTGCTTTTGCACATTTTCCTCTCTTTTTCTGTCACTGTACCCAGGTATTTGAACTCTCTCACCAATTCCAGTCTCTTTCCATTCACTGTTACATTGCACTGGGAGTCACCTTCTCTCTCAATAACCATCACTTTACTCTTTTCTACATTTACTCTCAAGGAATGACGCTTACAGACATCAGCAATACGCTGCACTAGCCTACCAAGTTCTTGTCCGGTACTTCCAAGCAGTACTGCGTCATCAGCATACAACAAATTTGAGATATTCCATCCATCACCATTCATTACCAGTGCCATCCCTCTCTCCATTACACATGTTTTCACTTCTCTCGTCACCCCATCCATATATACATTGAACAACCATGGGGACATCACACAACCTTGTCGCACGCCCACACTGATTGTGAATCATTCACTTAGATGCCCATTAACCCTGACACATGCTTCATTACCATCATAAAAACTCTTGACGGCACCTAGCAGCTTACCCTCTACACCGTACATGCACAAAACTTTCCACAATCCTTCTCTGTCCACTTTGTCATGTGCTTTTTCCAGATCCATGAATGCCATAAACACCTTATGGTCCTTCTCACAAGCCTTCTCTACTATCTGTCTCACTGCAAATATTTGGTCCACACATCCTCTGCCACTCCTAAAGCCACCCTGGTCATAATTCACTAGGACTTCTGATATCTCTCTTACTTTCTCTATAATAATTCTTCCATATACCTTCCCTACCACACTCATTAAACTTATGCCACAATAATTCTTGCACTCACTTCGTTCACCTTTATTTTTGTACAGAGGGACAATCACAGCCTTTTTCCACTCTGCAGGCACAGTTTCACTCATCCATGCCTTCTTACATATCTCCAACAAGCACTTCATTCCATTCTCTCCACTACATTTAAGCACCTCTGCATACACCTCATCAACCCCAGCTGCTTTCTCATTTTTCAGCCGCATCACAGCACTCTTCACCTGTGCGAGTGTCACGTCTCCTGGCACTGCATTCCTTCTCTGCACACCCCCAAAACCAATCATGTTTACAGCTGCTCTGCTTTCTCTATTCCCATTCATGAGGCTTTCAAAATATTCTTTCCATCTGGTCCTTACTTCATCTCCGTGGGTTAATAATCTACCACCTGCATCCTTCACACCATTCCATTTCTTTCCGCTTTCACTTCTACAATTCCACACCTGTTTCCAGAATAACTTTCTATTTTCAGAGTAGTTCGCATTCATTTTTCTTCCTAGATCCTCATTTACCTCCTTGTTTTTCCTCTTCACTAGTCTCTTTATGTGCTTCTTGCTCACAACATATTCATTTCTTATTTCTACTGAACCCCTATCTTGTAACCACTTTAGCCACTTCTTCCTCTTTTCCTCCACCGCTTACTTTACCTCCTCATCCCACCATGCTGTACTTTTCTTCTTTGTTGTTACTCTTGCCACACCACACACGCTTTAGCATTCCTAACTAAGCAATCCCTATATGCATTCCACAGTCTGTCCAGATCCATTTCATTCCAATTCAGTAATTCTAACTCATCCTCTACTTTGGTCCTGTATTCATCTGCCATTTCTTTGATCCTCAGCTTCTCAACTTTCAGTCTTTCTCCCTGACTGCTTCTCTCTCTCCTGATCCACCTCACTCCTCTCAGCTTCATCTTGCATACCACAATCATATGATCTGCCAGACCTCCACATCGTCCTCTCACAGCTCTCGTATCAGCAACCATTCCCATCATCGACCTCTCTACGAGCACGTAATCAATCAGGCTTCTTTCAACATGATCCCCGTTCCCTCTATACCATGTATATTTATGTGCATCTCTGTGTTTGAAATACGAGTTACAAATGCACAACCTCCTCTCCTGACACATATCCTTTAGTCACTTCCCATTATCATTTTCTCCTGGTACTCCATAGCAACTCATTATGTCATCCTCAGGACCAGTGCCTACTCTTCCATTCATATCCCCCATCACAATTACTTTATAGCTCCTGGGCATTTCTCCCACTACTTCACCCAGCTCATCCCAAAACCTGTCTTTCTCTCTCTTAGGTTGTTTAATTGTGAATTTTACAGTGAGAGAGAGAATGATAATAGATAGATACAATGGTTCACAATACAGGTAGTTGTGTACTGCAGGAATCAGCTCAGGAGGCTTTGTTAAGGTACTGTGAGTGAAGGTTGTCATGAGCATGGAAAGCATGGTCACAAGAGTTCATAAATTCTAGGGAGATAAAGGTTGTGTGTGCAGTTCCTGAGAAAGATATATATTGTAGGGTTGAGTCATGGGGGACCCTGTGAGGGGCAGTTGGTGTGGATGAGATTGGTACAGATTCTCAGCCGTACAAAGTGTATAATGTTCTCTGTGTGTGAGAGACATGGTGCAAGTGAATTGGAGCTGTTATAGTAAACTCTGTCCTATTCTTTGGTAACCTACCTAGGACATGATGGATGGCTGTTGACTCTTCTCTTCCACATATTCAAGGAAGTGGAGGTGTCAGTAGATGGCTGTAAGTTCTGTGATCATCTGTCCCCTGGCCACAGTCTTGAGGATGGTACTCTGCAGGGTACAGGAAATTTCTGTAAATTGATTTTACCCGTTTTTGTGAAGATAGATTATGCCATGAACTGCAAGAACTGATCAGAGATTATCGTTACAGTTGGGAATAACAGTAGGAAGAATTTATTCTCATGTCAGTGTTGAAACCATGTACATGTATGAAGAGGTTTTTGTAGTGGTAGAAGTGATGGTTGTATACCAAGCATGAGTTTCTTGTCCCTTCTGCAGTGTAGTAGGAATTTCATGACCATTTCTTTGCCATTGTGTCTGGGGTATGTTTGGAGGTTTGGTCACACCACCTGGTTTTACAGTTGTGTCTGTCATTGAGCCTGATATTGTATGCAGAGATGAGTTGCTTACTTTATGCCTATCATTTCCCTGACTTTTTGAGAAATCTATAGATACATATACCCAAGGACTCTATGGACTCTGGATTGTGGTCAGGTGGATAGAGAAGTATTCTTCTGTCTGAAAAGATGTGACTTTGGCCCCAGGTCTGTGGTGGGAAAGACTGGTGGTTTGAATATTTTTAGAACAAGCATGGCAGATCTTTGGCAAAACCTTCCAGCATGCTGTAAAAACACTTTCACTGCTGTAAGATCATTACACCAGTCCTGAATGAGTTAGTCCTAGTAACAGCATGTATGCAGTATGGAAGGTGGGTCTTAGTGCTGAAGTGGTGACAAGATACGTGGCATGTAGGACGTCTTGGTCTCAGGGAGTAGGCTGTTGAATCTGTCCAGTGTTACTGTAAAAAAACACACACACACACACACACACACACACACACACACACACACACACACACACATTGGCTAGGCATGGCATAAGGTGCAGGCACATGTTTAGTAGGTGGATGCATCAGGGTTTGATCCTCCGTTTTGGTATAGTTAACACCTGCCAGGATACTGTACTGTAGTTTGTCAGACATAACTTGGTTTAGGTTTCGTACTTTTGTTGCTTAGTTTGCATGGTGGCAGAATGACCATACTGTGGCTGGAGTCTAGGGAGGGATTGAGGGATATTTATATAACTGGACAATAGAGCTGTCATCCTGTATCAGTGCCACCACATGAAGTATCCTGCTTCAGCATCATTTTAGTTTAAGTTCTTGTTACAGCACAGCATTCAAGATGGACTCTTGCAGCTGTCATCACCCTCTCACTCCTGGCATTTCACTCAGCTAAATAGAATTGTCTGGTGTTTGCCCTTGTAAAACATATTTGATGGCAAAATGCAAAGGGTCACCAGTGACATTTGAAAATGTTGGAAAGTGTTCCAGATAGCAGCATATTACAAGGATTAATATTAGAGCACTTGTCTCCTGAACTTTTGGCTGTCTTGTGACAAATCTTTAATGCAGGTTGCCCACATGTGCAGCACTGGATCTGTAACCCCTTTAATCCAGTGATGTGGTTTCTATTTTATTCTTATTACCTGTAGATGACTGTGGTCTGCTTAGGAGAGGTTTTGGAGACAGGGAGGGGTTAGATGTAGCTTTTACTAACCCATCACAACAAGAGATCTACCCTAAATCACTGAGGTTGTCAAATAACAAGGGTAAATACAGTCAACCCTTGGCTATCACGAGTAATTGGTACCCTAGGCGACCCGCCATAGCCAAAATCGCGATAGCCATACTTAAGAACTAATGGGAAAAATTCTAATTGGTTCCCCGACCTCCAACTTTACCCCAACCTTACCCTATTTTCACATCTCCTTCACTAAAATACCTGGGATTACAAACCAATGCTGCAAATTAACAACAGTACAGTACATAAAGGTTATAAATAAAACAGAATTAACTGTAATAAGCCATTTTACTTAACATTTTTGGAGAGGATGAGGGGCTTGGGTGGGTTGAAGGGGTTCCGAGTCTGGGGTGGAGTATTACTGGCCACCCCTCCGACATTCTATCTCGTCTAGGAATTGATCAGCTTCATCAGGAGTCTGGAAGGGACCCTGAGCATAAGGCAGGTTCTTCCTCTTCCTCACTTGCCATCCTGGGTTAGCCGCGTTACGTGCACCAATGGTAGGAGGGTTGGATGGGGTATTGGTGGCCATTGTGGTTGAACAATAGGTCTTCACGGCTATAGCTGCTGTCGACTGGTAACACTGACTCTCTCTGAACCTTGGCGGGAAGGATGGGTAGCTGTAACCATGTCTTGGGCCAATCAGCACTCGGGTAGCCTGTGACGTCGCGCCAATCACGGCGCGAGTATACGCATGGGCAGAGCCCGCGCGATTTGAATGTTTCTAGCCGACCATCGTCCGCGATAGCAGTATTTGAGGTCGCGATAAAGGTAATCGTGTTGCATTTCACCTGTCCATGATAGCCATGAAACGCGATAGCTAAACCCGTGATAGCCAAGGGTTGACTGTACTGTATACAACATACATTTTGTTGTGTGACTGAAGCGGTTTAGTCAAAATGTTTTCTGTGGAATACCAAATAAGAAGGTTGTATATAGTTTCCCCTGTGTCTGAACTTTGTGTGTTACCAGATAATGTAAATGAATGCAGAACCACATTACATCATAACATTGTTTGCAGTATTATCTCAGCTTTTCATTGGCTTCCTTCCCCTCCCTCACCAAGTACTGTACTATTTGTATAGGTTTTTGCCTTTTATTAGTGTTTTACGTCAGGGACTTTTCTTTCTTTTTGTTTTATAATTCTTGCTGCCACCACACTCTATTATTGGAGTTATGATGGAAATTTGTAAGCGGAGGAGTTACTGATGGCTACTATCTAACCCTTCCAGTGTGGAAAGTCTCTCCTAAGATAAAATCATCTGGAGGTAGCAAGAATAAATCAGTAAAACACATTAACAGATTAAATGGGTTCATTGTCATCCTGCTTGTGTTTACTTGCACCTCCTCACGGCAGTATGACCCTGTGTGGGGACTGTGATATTCCAGGTGATTGTCTTCCTTTAACCCCTTCAGTATGGGAGTATGTTCTTAGCAGAGTAAAATTGCGTGGCGGGAGCATAAATATAATAATCTCATTATACTGAAAGGGTCAGGAATCTTAGAAAGAATATTGTGTGTCATATTTGTTTTGATAAATTAGGGTATATATCAACAAGACAGTTTATAACCTTCAGCAATTTACAAAACTTCCTAGGTATTATGTTGTCCCGGCCATAGTTTAATTGTGTGTATTTCACTTAGGCATTATTGATCAGCACTTCATTACAGTGCATGTATGGAATTTAATACAGGCAGTCATCATTGTACAAATATGCACTAAATTATTACAACTTTTCCCATACATTTAGCACTATAAGCTGGAGGAAACTCATACCAGCTTTTTAAATAGCAATGGAACTTCAGTTTGCAATTTTTATGTAATTTACTGTGGATTTGGTAGCCCAAAAAACATGTAACGTTCTAACAGCTTTATGTATTTCACCAAAATTTTTGCCCTTTTTTATATTACCTGTTATTTATGATTTTCTTTTTATTATTGTATGGTTATTCATCAGCAGTTATGATGCCATGATTACAATTAGATGTCATCAAAAATGTAATAATGTAATTATTGTATTTTATGAAGCATTATTTGTCTGTACAGTACTCCCGTACTTGTGTGTGGAATATATTAGCAGTGTGTTTGTAGTAGTAATACTTGTCAATTCTTCCAGGATGGAAAGTGCGGGGAATATTGGTTCCCGGCGGAGGGAGGGCAAGAAGTATGCTGTGGAAGATGAGGCCCTTGACAGAATTGCTAAGGAGGTGAGTACAATCTTGCATTAAATACTGTAGTTATGGTTGGTTGGTTTTCATGTGATGGAATTGGGCCACTCACATAACATGGATATTAAATTGTGGTTGCATAATATTCATTGAGCGTTAGTTTTTAGTTAGGGATGAGTCTCCTTAGCTGCTAGCCATATTGACTATCCAGCCTGACTACACTAGGCCACCTGCTGAGCTGATAGTGGTTAGGAATCTTTGTCATGTTAAAGCAAATGTGCCGTGGTGGAAGCACAGTATATGTTCATATGTTGGTTGTTTTATTGTAGGGCTGAGTCTTAGCCTCTTGAATCTGGTGATAACATTTTGAACTTGTTCGTGCTACATGTGGTGCTGTGCACCCTGGGTAGAGCTAAGCCGCTGCAGTATCCACCTGGAAGTCAAGCCTTCTCATATTTTACTGTACCTTGTCATAGGGAAGGACCGTGGTCTGACCCTAGCGTGGCACTGTTTGCCAAGGGGGCGCAAGTTCTTTGCATGGTGTGTGCGCTGTAATTTGCCCATAGGATAGCCCCATAGAAGCCGTTGCTTATTTGTGGTTGATAGGTGATCTCAGTGAGACAGACTGGGTGTAAGCAACAACAGTAATAATAACCTCCAGACATTAGTATTTAGTTTAGGGGAGACATCAGCTCAGTGGGTTTGATATAACCTCCATTGATGGAACTTTCCTAAGTACAGAAGAATACAGCTGTCTGGAAGTTGGAAGAATAAACTACAGTAATACGTGATGCCACCAGATTGAAGGAGTTAAGTAGAAATCAATGATCCTCCCTTCTTTCAGGTGAAAATTCACTTGTTATATAAATTGGCTGTTAGCATTTGTACTTAACTGGAGGCAGCAGAGAGTGTACACTTCACCATACACATGTGCCTGTTGTATGTGTACCAGTGGCTGCATGTGATACCCTCATTTTTATAAAATGCCATTATTCAGTAACAGTAAGGTTCATTGACCCTTTCAGCTCAAGAATGTCTTAGTATTTTTATTCCTGCTGCTACAGGGTGTTTTGATTGAATTTTATGGGAGACCTCTTGAAGTGAGGAAGTTGTCAAAGACTGTATTTGACCCCTTCAGTTTTAAGAGGTACCCCAAACAGATTATAATTGTGTGGAATTAGCATGAATTAAATGGGAAAGATATTGCCTAATTGAAAAGATTAAAGAGCTGTTACTCACACTGTGGGTTTTAGGGGTGGTTGTGGTTAAGGGGTAGAGGAGTGTATTACTGTAAGGCAATAAGACTGAACCTCAGTGGGGGCATGAAAAAGTTTAAAGATATATATAACTTTTTTCAGAAAAGTTTTTAATAACTGATTTTCCACACCAATCTATGGATATTTGTATGTGATGGTGATTCAATTTTTATTCTCTTCAGTTCATGAAAAAGCACAGTTTGTGCAAAATAATCATTGAATAAGCATACTGAGTGTTTTATGAAAGTTATAGTGTCTGGTGATTGATGAATTGGGTGCCTTGAAGGATGGTATAGATTGTGTTGGTTATATGTTGTATATGTAGTAATGCTGATTGTGGAAGAAGCATATGAGAAGGGCCACAGGTGTTTGTGGCTGTTGTGCATCTGGAACAGCATTTGAAATACAGATTGAAGAGGTTAGGGAGGTGTTAACGTACTTGTGGTGTGGAGTGAAAACTGCTGAGTGCTGTGAAGAGCTTTTTGTGAGGGTAGTAGTGTTAGGGTTTATTGCTTATATATAGTGCCACTCAAGGACAGGCAACTGGTCATTCACCTTAAAATCAAGATTGAGAATCATGACTCATGGCCCCCTTACACTCCTGGTGAGGCAGTAAAAGATTGGATAATGGTTGGGTGGATGGATGGATGTGACACATATGTAAGGGTAAGTGGATGTTTGACTGAGTTAGTACTCTATCAGTTTTTCAGTAAAATAAATGTGTGTTGTGTTGGCATGGTGGATGGGGCTATGAGAAAGGGGAGTAAAACTGTAGTCGTGGTGTGCGACACTGAGGTTGTTATCGTGCCCTGGCAACCTACCATTCAGAAGTGCATCTGATTTCATGTATAATATGAGGCTCATGTGATTCGTGTATGATATGTTCATGTATAATAATATTCGTGTATAATATATTCATACATAATAATATGATTCGTGTATAATATGATACGAAATCGGATGCATGTTTTGAATTATTGGTTGCCAGGGTACGATAATGACAACCTCAGATTCGTGCGCCGCGACTATAGTGACGAAGGACAAGGGATGAAATGTTGTGTATTGGATCTGATCATCCACTGACTTGATGTAGTGCTGCCTACTTCTTCCTTCAACTTTATCTTTCTCTCTCTGCATCTGCCCTCCCATCTTTCCATTTCTCCCATCTTTTCTGTCCGTTTTTATTATTATTCTTTCCTTTTCAGGTGGCTTTATATTGAGTGACAAGCCTAAGATTAGTAAGAGAGAGTAAGAAGAGAGTGGATGAGGAATTTGGAAGGAATTTGAGCGTAAAGTGGAGGGACTGTAAGAAAATGTTCCGGAAAGAGGTGAAGAGAGTAAGACAGGGCGGAAGTGAAGTTAGCAGGGGAGTGAAAGATAAAAATGGTAGATTACTAGTGGAGAAGGGAGAAAAAGTGAGTAGATGGAGAGAACACTTTAAGGAATTGTTGAACATTGAGGATGGAAGTAATGCGAGTATAAGTGGCTGGGGAATGGCTGGGAGAAGGAGGGAGGTGAGAAGACAGGAAGAAATCAGTAGGATAGAAGTTGTGGAAGCAATGAAGAAAGTTAAATTGGGGAAAGCCCCAGGAATTGATGGAGTGTGTGGTGAAATGCTGAAGCATGAGGGAGAGATAGTAGTAGAGTGGATGTGGAAGATGTGCAGATTGACATGGGAGGAAGGTAGAGTCCCGGAGGATAGGAAGTCAGGTATAATTATTCCCTTGTACAAAGGAAAAGTGGAAAAAGAAGTATGTGGTAATCATAGGGGCATTTGTATTCTTAGTATGATAGGAAAAGTGTATGGTAGGATACTTATTGACAGAGTTAGAGAAAGAACAGAGGAATAAGTTGGAGAAGAACAGGGAGACTTTAGGAAGGGAAGAGGTTGTGTAGATCAGATATTCATTCTTAGATCTTTAGTGGAAAGGTTTCTAGAGAAGGGAAAGAAATTGTATGCGGCTTTCATGGATTTGGAGAAAGCATATGACAGGGTGGATAGACAAGGATTGTGGAATGTATGAAGAATATATGGAGTAGATGGGAAGTTACTGAATGCTGTGAAGAGTATGTATGATCGTGCTAAGGCTGCAGTTCATGTGGATGGTGAACTGAGTGAATTTTTCTCTTTGAAGGTTGGGTTGAAACAGGGATGTGTCATGTCTCCATGGTTGTTCAATCTGTACATGGATGGGGTAATAAAAGAGGTACAAGGTAGAGTAGTGGATGTTGGAGTGGCCCTGGTGAGAGAGGGTAGTGTTTGGAAACTCCCTGCTCTGTTGTTTGCAGATGATATTGTGTTGTTGAGTGAAGACGAAGGGGAGCTGCAGGGCTTGGTGAATGAGTTTGGGAGAGTGTGTAAGAAACGGAATCTAAAGGTGAATGTAGGGAAGAGTAAGGTGATGGTCTTTGAGAGAGGTGAAGTCAGTGAATGTACAGCGAGGTTGGATGGTTAGGAATTGGCAAATGTGAGTACGTTTAAGTACTTGGGTAGTGTGATGAGTAAGGATGGAGGTTTGCAGGGTGAAGTGCTTGAAAGGGTACAACAGGGAAGAAAGATTGCAGGTTCCTTGAAAGCAGTGATAAGAAACAGGGAAGTGAGCATGGAAGTGAAAAAGTTACTACATGACAGTATTGTGATACGAACTCAAATGTATGGAAGCGAAGCTTGGACGTTGTTGGAAGGACACAAGTCAAGAGTGTGAGCAGTGGAAATGAGTTATTTAAGAGGAGCCTGTGGAGTCACATGGAGAGACAGGCTGACGAATGAGGATATAAAGGATCGTTGTGGTGTTGATGTGGATGTGATAGGAAACGTTATGAGGAACACACTGTGGTGGTTTGGCCACGTGGAGAGGATGGAGGGTGAAAGACTGACGAAGAGAGTGTATGTGAGTTAGGTGGAGGAGGGGAGAGGGAGGGGGAGGCCGAGGATGAGATGGAGGGATGGGGTGGAGAGGTATGTGAGAGAAGGGGGTGTGAGTTGGGAGCAGGGCAGTGAAATGACAGGGGACAGGGCGACGTGGAGGCGATTTGTTTGTGGCCACCCAGAACGGGATTGAGACGTCTGGCAGTAGATAGATAGATAGACAAGCCTAATGGTTTCCTGTTATTCAGGAAACCATTTACAGTACTGGGTGGTAACCATATAACCGGCCCATGTGTGTTCCCTGCCTGTCTGCAAGTGGGTTGCAGAGGGCTAGTGTCCCTCCCTGTGAAACTAACCCAAAGCCAAACAGCCACTCCTTACTGCATTCTGGTGTCTGACTGTAGATAGAGACAGATGTATAGTAAACCCCCAATTATTTGTTTTCATATCTGGCATTGCTGGCTCAACTCTATTAAAGCAGTGTCTGGCAAAAGTATGCAATATCCAGTGCAGAAACAGGACGTAAGTGGCGTTTCTATGCAATATCCGGCGTTGAGGTGTATCGTGTGGCTCAGGCGGTAGCCAACAAGAGCTGTATTACTGTACGTATTTTATCATTACAGTACCTTATTGTATTTTATGCTTAATTTTCATCATATGCTCATGGTATTGTTTGTAAGAGAGAGGGTTGAAACAAACAGTAACACAAAGTATGGCTCAGTGCCAAATTTTGAACCGATGGGGGGTACTATGCAATATCCAGCATAGGACTTCACTGAATAATGCCAGATAATTGAGAGTTTACTGTGTGTAGAATAAGCTGTGCTGTTTGCTAATTGTGAATGGGACTTTGCAGATTTAGTCATGAGTTTTATGGATGTCTGCAACTGGCAAGCTCTGATAATAAATATGAATGAATTGGTTGTTAAGAGAGAATGCAACAATGTTTTCTGACTTGTCTATCTTACCTGCAGTGCAGATAGTGTCATTTTTTAGACTCATATTTTTCTCTTCTTGTTCAAATATTGTTTCCTTTGAGGGATCCTTTTGCAGAGTATATACCTGTACAAGTTGGTACTGTATTATTATTTAGACTTTTGTTTATCAGTAGCACTATTATCAGGCACACTCTTAACCATGCTTCATATGAGGCATTATCCTTTGGCATGTTGCTTAGCCTGCTGTCTGTGTTGCTTCATCTAAGCTATTACCAGGTTTAAGTGTTGGGTTACTGTATTTGATCCCTTCCTTAAACTTCTGGACCATTTTCTTCCTCATGGTGACTTTAGCCTCCGTTTCTGTAGAGTGTACAAACTAAATTCCTTTTTACTCTGTTAATTTGTCTTTCAACCAGCAAACACATATATTTTATCCAGGGATGCAACATCTTCTTGTCAGTGAGAGTAATCCTGTTGTCTCATGAGGAGGTGGATTGCTGTGACTGTACAGTATATTACTTTGTCTCCCACCTCATTTGGCTTCTGAAGTCACTTTGTAACAGTCACTTTGCTTTGTCCTGATTCACTGGTGGTAATGACCTCATGTATTCGTGCTTACATGTATCAGCATCCTGAAGATATTTCCCTAACATTCTGTTGTTAGTGGCATGGCATGCTGCTGGCAGCTAGCCTGTTGCTTCAACAACCTTAATGAGTTGTCACTCTGGTTTCTGACTTGGAACACTCCAGGAATTTATTAAAGTTTGGACATAGTGATCCATGATGGGAAAGCAGGTACCTGGTCAGCTATGTTACTTAATGAATTGTGCTGGCCAAGTCCTTAACCTGTGTGGTGATTACACCAAATTATTATCCTTTCATCAGTTATCTTATGAGCTGTTGTGTAGAGTTCTGGTACCAGGTCAAAATCCTCCCTTCTGAGAGGGACCATTGTGTGTGGCTGTGGTGACAGGGATCCTTTTCTGTGGTTGTCCCACTTCTTCCCTTCATGCTGATGTTGTGTGTGTGGTGTGTAGGGGAAAGCACATAGAGAATGTCAGGGGTGAAAGGATTGGTCTTGCTGGTGAATGTTTTGAGTGTGTAGAGGAGTTTTGGTATTGGGTAGATATGTTATGTGCTGGAGGTGGAGGTGGGGGTGGGGTAAGGAGTGGTTGGAGGAAGTTCAAGGAGCTGGGCTAGGATTATGATTGAAGAGTTGAGAGGAAGGATGGGACTGTAGTGTATTGATGTTTTGATGAGGAGGGCTATGGTTTGGGGTAATTGGGAGGATGAAGGATGACAGATGGGGACTGCCAAAGGTTGCCTCTGTTGACAGCTTCTTTGCACCAAATATGTGTTGCATTACAGTGCCACCTCACACAGTGCAAGTTTATGGGCAGCAGAAACCCTCGCATTCTACAATTTTGCATTGTGTGAACCAAAGAATTTATGGGAAAAACGGTATATGGTGGACAGTCCACACTGGGCTTGGTCTTCTGGTCCCCTTCCAGTACTTCTAGTTAGAACCAACAAATAAAACAACAAATAGAACTCCGTGTACCTGTATTAAAGTGGCTTCTGGGCTTTTTAAGAAGGGAAGGGGGTGGGTGTCCGAGGCTCAGGGCGTGTGTTCTTGCCCTGCGTGGCGGTGTGCCCCTTTGTCACTCTCACTCACTGCTGAAGTCTCCTTGAGGTGTCATAAAGTCTTCAAAATTGACAGGTGAGGCCGTGATGAACAGGTGGGGACTGCTATGATGCTAAAATGGACCTCATGATGTGAGGAACAACATGTGTTCTTGCGACAGTATGGAGAAGAAGTGGCTCTTTATCCAGGAAAGTCGGTAGATGGCATACAGATAGCTGGCCAATTGCCTGCCATTTTGAATCTGGCTCGTTGCCAGCCCTCTGCCTTCGTATGACTGAATCGCATTGTCCAGTTTGACACTCGTAGTAATTGTGGGAAATCCCTTTTTGCCTGGGAAGCATACAGCCAAGTCGCATGTTGGGAAGTTTGATTTGCAGATTTTGCATTCGATAAAAAAAAGCATTTTCTGGGTTGACCTCACATTGTAGGTGATTTGCACCGTGTGAGTTTGCATTGTGTGGGGGGTGCACTGTACCTCGATGGGAGAACCTGTGTGGCAAATTACCATCATACACTATTGAAGTAATAAAAAAGCTTTTTAACAAAAATATAACGGGAGAATACATTGCTCTCGTTGTATTTCCCCTAAAATTAAGCCCAAATTTTGAAAACTTGGCATTTATATGTTTCTTTTTGTTGTTTTTAATGAAGCTGCTACAAACCTGAATTAAATCTTTCTTCCTAAAATATTTGATTAATACTGTAGTTTTAGCCAGGTACCTGTTTTGGCTATGTCAATCTCGATTTTGACAGAAATCGAATTGAAACATATTATGTCATGTAAGATCTAGACGACAGTCCCTTTTCCAAGATCAGCCAGGGTTTGTATACACCATCCAAGGGTGCTGGAGAGAAGGCACAGATGGACGCATGGCCATCACTATTAGCAGTTATTTTTCGAAATGAGAACAAGGTAAGTTGTAGATATTGCTGTCCAAAATGATGGCAAACTCGCCTGACTTCCCAGAAAGTGATGGTAATGTGTCTTCCCAGGAGATCAGAACAATAATAAGTTGTATCAAATATTGGAACTGGGATGGTCTCTGATTCAGATGGCTGATGTTGAATAACTTCTTACATCATCATTAAATTTCTGCCAAAAGGAAGATTGACACAAGACAGAACAAGTGCTTGGCCAAAACTACGGTATAAATTGAACATTTCAGGAGGCAAGATTCAACTTTGTAGCAGCTTCTTTAAAAACAATGAAATGAAGTATATAAGTGTCAGGTTTTCAAAATCTGGGCTTCGTTTTCGGGGAAATAAAAACGAGAGCAGTGTACAGTATTCTCCTTTGTTTTTCCATCATTCATTCATCATCCAATCCTACATTGCCCCATTAGGAGCGTAGGAACCCGGGGCTAGACAAGTTGGTCCTGACATTTAAGGTGAGAGTGACCAGCCTCACTCATCCCTGAGTGGCATTACGTGAGCAGTAAACCCCAACCATCCCTTGGACATAAACTATCACCGGCTCATTTTGATTGGAGCTCCGTAATTTCCCACTAAACCACCGGGTGCCTTTGTTATACAGCATTTTTGTTACAAAACTTTTTCATTACTTCAGTAATGTGGAGAGTGAGAGCAGTGTGAGTATAAGTGGTTGGGGAATGGCTGGGAGAAGAAGAGATGAGAGGAGGGAGGAAGAGATCAGTAGGTCGGAAGTAGTGGAAGCGATGAAGAAGATTAAGCTGGGAAAGGCCCCAGGAATTGATGGAGTGTGTGGTGAAATGCTTAGGTATGGGGGTGAGATTGTTGTGGAGTGGATATGGAAGTTGTGTAGATTGGCTTGGGAAGAGGGAAGGGTTCCAGAGGACTGGAAATCAGGTATAATTGTTCCTCTGTACAAAGGAAAAGGGGAGAGAGAAGTATGTGGTAACCATAGGGGTATTTGCCTTCTTAGTGTGACTGGTAAAATATATGGTAGAATACTCATTGATAGGGTTAGGCATATGACAGAGGAGCTAGTTGGAGAAGAACAAGGGGGATTTAGGAAGGGAAAAGGGTGTGTAGATCAGATATTTGTTCTAAGATGTTTAGTGGAGAAGTATCTAGAGAAGGGAAGGAAAGTGTACGCTGCCTTCATGGACTTGGAGAAAGCTTATGACAGAATAGATAGGAAAGGTATGTGGAAGGTATTAAGAATATATGGAGTGGAGGGGAAATTGTTGAGTGCTGTGAAGAGTATGTACGAGGGAGCTAGGGCTACGGTGCGAGTGGATGGTGAGCTGAGTGAGTTCTTTGATCTCAATGTGGGACTGAAACAGGGGTGTGTAATGTCTCCTTGGCTGTTTAATATATATATGGATGGGGTCGTAAAGGAGGTACAAGGTAGGGCAGTGGATGTGGGGTGGCCTTAATGAATGAGGGTGAGATTTGGAAGCTTCCGGTGTTGCTGTTTGCTGATGATACAGTATTGTTGAGTGAAGATGAATGGGAGTTGCAAGGTTTGGTGAATGAATTTGGGACAGTGTGTAGGAGGAGGAAGCTGAAAGTTAATGTAAACAAAAGTAAAGTTATGGTGTTTGAGAGGAATGAAGTCACAGAGTGTGCAGTGAGGTTGGATGGTGAGGATATGGAGAATGTGAGTGCATTCAAGTACTTGGGTAGTGTGATGAGTAAGGATGGAACTTTGGGGGATGAAGTACGTGAAAGGGTACAGCAGGGAAGGAAGGTTGTTGGCACACTGAAAGCAGTGATGAGAAATAGGGAGGTGAGTATGGAAGTTAAGAAGTCACTGCATGATGGTATTGTGATCCCTACCCTGACGTATGGAAGCGAGGCGTGGACCTTGCAAGAGGGGAACAAGTCAAGAGTGAGAGCAGTGGAAATGAGTTACTTGAGAGGAGCATGTGGAGTGACATGGAGGGACAGGTTGACGAATGAAGAAGTGAAGGAACGTTGTGGGGTAGATGTGGATGTGGTTGAAAAGATTAGGAGAAATACACTGAGGTGGTTTGGACATGTGGAGAGGATGGAGAATGAAAGACTGACTAAGAGGGTGTATGTAGGTGAGGTGGAGGGAGGGAGAGGGAGGGGTAGACCGAGGATGAGGTGGAGGGATGGAGTTGAGAGGTATATGAGGGAGGGGGGGGTGAGTTGGGGGGAGGGGAGTCAAATGGTGGGTGACAGAGTGACTTGGAGGCGTTTTGTCTGCGGCCACCCTTTGCGGGATTAGGGCGTCGGGCTATAGATAGGTAGATAGATAGTAATGTATGATGGTAATTTACTACACAGGTTCTCACATCATCAAAGAAAAATCACGGTAATTGAACATGTACCTGGGGCAGAGAAACTGTTAACAGTGAGAGACATCTGATGAAAGACAATTTCCACAAGTTCTTCATTGGGTGCCGAAGGTGAGAAGTGTAAACGTCAGGGGTAACGTTGCAAGAGGCAGACTGAAAAACACCTGGGACAAGGTCGTAGTGTTACTTCATGGGTAAGGGACTGAATAGGGAGGCTGCCAGAGCTCGAGCAGCTTGGAGAGCTGCCAATAGGTGATCAAGGCTGATGCATGCAAGCAAGTTGGATCCTTTACAAATGATACAGTACGATTCGATGCATTGGTGACCATATACATCAGGTCCCTGACTTACTGGAGTTGATGTTCTTGTTCCTCTGTCAGTATAACCACTTATTTTCAACTATCACAAAGTCCTTTTAATGCTCTTTTGCCTGTATCACAAGTCAGTGGCTACTAATTAATATGTATGTTTCGTTATAGTGTTCAGTGATCACTGATGTAGTCTACTGACCTTCCTCTTGCCAGGTCACAGACCTGTGTGCTTGATGTATGTGCAGGATCACTGGCCCCTAACCATCCAGCATTAGGTAGTTGAGGTGTGGCTTGGCTAATTCTATACACTTGAGTTGGTTTTATTTGCCATTTTCATCATCTTACTGTACAGCTAACAAAAGTAGTTCCTGGTATTACCATTTCCTTGATGGCCTTATGGGCTTGATTTTCCTCCAGTCTGTAGCGTCATCTGTAGAACATGATGTCCTCCAGGTTTCCTATGTCTGTTGCTGGGAGATTTTACCAGTTATAGGATCTGCCTCCCAGTGTCTTCACAAGGCTAAGTACTGTTACGTGATTCCTTTAACCAGGACTTGTCTTCATTGTTCACTTTGTGCAGCACAGTCCAGATCCTGCTCAACCTCCTTGGGAAGTACTTTCCTTTGATCTGTTGTGCCCTCACTCTCCTTTGGGGTGGATTTATAAAGGTATGCAGCTCTGGGCATGGACTGGTAACTCCGTTCCCTGAGGCAACTGTGAACCACTTCTCTCTGTCATAATGCCACTGAGTGGACTTCTGCCTCCAACTCTCACACCTGCTTGTCCTTGGTGGCATATATTGCTGCATCATCCTCTTGCACCTTTTCACAAATTCCTGATTACTTGACATAATTATTGATCCTTAGACAAGTGAAAATAGCTGTGGGGTCATGCTTTCATGTTTTCATTGTCATTCTTGAAGATGACTTGCTCCAGAAAGCCGGTTCAGAAGACATGGTGAGCTCTGAGGTAGCTGAGTAGGTTGCTTAAGGTCCATTGCAGTCTTAAACATCTGGGAGTGCAAAAGACTTGCAGATCACTGAGGTGACCATGGTTCCATATACATATATGTTTTGGGAAGGCTGTTTAGTGGCATGAGGCTTTGCAGACTACTGTGGGTTGGTGGGCCTTTTGTCTTCTCAGATACAATACAACCCTATATGTTCCTTTTGAGTTACAGCCCCACCCCACCATAGGGAGGTTAAAGTAGTTGTAGATGTAACATTTAGGATCTGTTCAGTAGCATTATAAAATTGTTTACTGATTAATGCAGTTTTCAGTAATTATTTAGGTAATGATTACTCTTAACTGTGGGCCATGATTAGCATTAACATTCACTTATAGGTTAATTTATTTTTGTAGTTTTTAGTGCACATTAAATCCACTGTTTTCAGGCAAAATATGCTATATATACAGTGGTCAGTTTTGTTCTTGCAAACACAGTAAGAGTGTAATTGTTTTTACAGGTTTTTACATAAAACAGCAACAGTATCATTATGTATACACCAGCATTTTTAAAGGCAACTTTACATCAGGATGGACAGCTGCCAAGTTGATTATTGAAGTCTGTAGCTGCAGCAAAATCTGAAATACATAGTTTTTTTTTTTTTTTTTTTAAGGGGCCTGTTTGCCCCTGGCAGGGCAATAGATGATGATGATGATGATGGATGGGAGGCTGATATTTATGTATGGCAATAAAATAGGATTCATCCCAGTTTTCTTAATTGGTGCAGCTTTGTCATTCATGCCCCTCATGAGAGGCAAAGGTGTCCGATTTTTAGAGGACTTCATTGGGCATGTAGCATATTGCAGCCAGATATAATTTTGGTGTCATCCAGTGGCCCATGGATGCATGCACATTCAACCCATCAGTTGATATCATAGTATGCTCTTTAACCCCCTAGACCACGGTGGTTGACTTGTAAATTATAGTATCTGTGAAATGAATAGTTAGCTGCTCATATGGTTGTTTGTGTAGAACTTCTTATGTGAGGTTTCCCATGACATGCCATGTTCAGTCTAACAAATAAAAAGTCTGTCTGTCTATCTATAGCCACACACCATAATCCTGTAAGGGGTAGTCATTTGTCTTTGAGCTAGTTGTTTTATGGGTAGGGGCACTAACCCTCCGCCAACCCACTTGCCGACACATAGGAAACACGAATGGGTTGGTTGTATGTTGTAATGTAAATGTAAATGATTTCCTGCCATACAGGAAACCATTTGGCTTGTCACTCAATGTAAAGTCACCTGAAAAGGAAAGATGAGTAACAAAGTGACAGGAAAAATGAGAGAAATAGGAAGAGAGAGGGCAAACACAGAAAAAGAGTGGTAAAGGTGAAGGAGGAAGTAGGCAACACTAAACCAAGTGAGTGGATGATTGACGCCACCACCTACCACCTATATAAAAAGTACAAGTACATTAAACCCCAAAAATAAAAAAAGTACGTTAAACATATATAAACTGCTGAACATGAAAATGTGTGTGTATTGCTGTATGTACTTTAGGGAAAAGTAGCCATCTGTCTGCCATAAAAATGGTTGGTGTAATTAGCTACTTAAAATTGTTAGTATCACCCATCTCTCAGTTGCAGCCATGACCTATTTTCCTTGGTTATAATTGAAACTTATGTGGTAGGTGGAGGCTCTCACCATCCTCTCACTCAGTGTAGTGCTGCTTTGGGTGTCTGCTCTTTCCTCTCTTTCCTCCCTCTTCTGTCTTTCTTTCATTCTTTCCTCTTTCTTTTGCCTACAGGGGACTTTACACTCCCTCTTCTGTCTTTCTTTCCTTCTTTCTTTCCTCTTCCTTTTGCCCATGGGTGACTCTACGCTGAGTGACAAGCCAAATGGTTTCTTGTACACCAGGAAACCATTTACTGTGCTGGGTGGTAACCATATAACCAAATTTTGGCACCTGGTGGTTTAGTGGGTAATCAAGGTGCTCCAAATGAATTGAGCCTGTGTAGTTCTATATCTAAGGGGTGATTGGGGTTTATTGCTCACATAATGCCACTCAGGGATGAGTGAGGCTGGTCACTCTCATCTTAAATGTCAGGACTAACTTGCCTAGCCCCGGGTTCCTACGCTTCTGATGGGGCAACATAGGATTGGATGATGGATAGATGGATGGATTATTGAAACTTCCACGTTGTTCTGCTGTTTGGAGTTCCCCCGAGATTTTGTATTATCATCTCAGTTTCTCTCTGTTTGGCCAGATATATTAAGCCATAGGATAACTGTTCATTGATTTGTGTTTTGTAAGTGTTCTTTGGCCATCAGTGCTTCATATGACCACTTGTCAACAAGAGTTCTGCGCGATGTTTCAACATGTTTGTGGTCCCAGTGCCCAGCAGGTCAGATTTGTTCTGTGTTGGAATCTTGTCCTTCTACTGAAGCACATTTCATAGCTCACCCAAGTTGTTCCAGTGCTACAATGTTTCTTACTGGGTACTGCTGGAGAGTTACTCTGAGCATTGCAGGACAGTATTAATGATAAAACAGTACCTCTGATAGTGCTGCAATAAAATTCTTTGGTCATGACTGGTACATGCTTGCTCCTCACAACAGAGAAGCTACCTGTCTCTCTAGGAAACAGTAGGACTGACCATTACTTTGTGTAGGGCACTGACCACTAAAGTGCATGGTCTTCCTGGTATGCAGTGTTGTATGCACCTGTGAAGATGCTCCATCCCCCTCTTGCCTGGCAAACCCTATTATGATGGCCAGTTTTGTACCAGACCATTTCACCCACTTATGTCATTGATTCCTTGCTGCTAGTTTTCAGTGTCCCTAGTGTACTCAGTGCTTCAGTGCACTGCTAAAGTTGACACTTTTTCCCTAAAGTATGCTTGTTGATGATGGTACCATCCTTTGGTCTTAGTCAGCACTTTAAGTGCTGAGGAGTTGCTAGGTATCTTTCCCCTCTTGTCAACAAAGGCAAGCCTTCCCCCATCAGTGTTTACTTTGACACAGCCAACACTGGACAAGGCTCGGCAAGATTTCTCATTAACCTACGCTGCCTCAGAGACCTGAGGATTATAGGTATTCTCTTTGTTGATGCTTTCTGGACTTTGCCAGTTAGTGGATAGCAACTCGTCTCTTGTCTCAGGGATCATCAGGCATGGTGCAAACCTTTTGAATACTTGACGGATGATTCTGGGAGGCAACAGAAATGTCTTTGGTTCTTTTCATCTGTGCCTTAGTTAAGCCCTACAATGGTGGTTAATGAAATAGAACTCCATTTAACTGGCACCCAGACATTCTAGTGACCCAGACAATCAGCTGATTCAGAGAAGACATTGTATTTAACAGTTGTTTTAACGAGTCTCTAGGATAAGCACATCTCTGTGGCTGTTTGTTTTGTTTCTTGTATTGTTTAACTTTACTCTGGTTTGGTTGTGAAGTGTTTGGAAGCTCTATGAGTGAAAACAAAAAATAAACAAGCAGTCCCATATGCCACTAAAAGTCAAGAAGGTTTGTAAATACCTGTGTGGCACAGAGCATCCCCACCATCATAATAGAAAAAAGAAAAAAGATACAGTACTGTATCCCTGCTTGTCGTAAAAGGCGACTAAAAGGGTTGGCGGAGGGTTAGTGCCCCTCCCCGGAAAACAACTAACTAAAGAAACAAACAAGAAGCCTCGGACAAGGACTGACCAAACGTTGACGACCCAGGACCGGACAAAGGACTTGGTAATGTGTACATGGAATGTAAGAGGAGCGAATGATGAGGTGAAAGAGAGAGAGATTGTCCAGGTGCTTGAGGATGCGAAAGTGGATGTATGTGGAATAACTGAAACAAAATGGAGAGGAGAAAGTGTGAGAGAATGGGAGTATGGATGGGGTATATGTGCAGGAGTAGATGAGAATGAGAGGGCAAAGGAAGGAGTGTGTATAGTTGTGAGTAAAAGATGGAAGAAGAGCATAAGACAGTATGGATCAGTTGGGTCAAGGATTGTGTGGGTAAAGTTGAAAGTTGGAATACAAATGTGCGATTGTGTGTGTGTATGCGCCAACGCAAGATCGTGCTAGAAGAGTGAGAGAAGAGTTCTGGACAAATGTGGAAGTGTGCATGGAAAAGTTTGGAAGGAATGAGAGAGTGTTTTTGATTGGTGATATGAATGGTAAAGTTGGTAATGTGAAGGTGGATGGAATAGTTGGTGAGTGGGGTGTGCCTGCTGAGATAGATGAGAATGGGAGTGCGTTAGTGGACATTTGTGCTGGGAGGGGGTTGGTGATAGCCAATACCCTCTTCAGGCACAAAATGATCCACAGGTATACATGGTGAGTGATGAGAAGGGTGGGTGGTGAACTGAGTGAAAGGAAGGCAATGATTGATTATGTGTGTGTGGATGAAAGGATGCGAAGATGTGTAAAGGATGCAAGAGTGTATAGAGGTTGGGGGAGTGGACTTTCTGACCACTACTTGGTGGTGGCCAGAATCAATGTCCAATTAGAATGGAGGAATAGAAGAAGGGAAAGACGAGAGGAAGGAGTAGTTGCAAGGAGAGTGGAAAGGTTACAAGAGGATGAGAAAAAGGCAGAGTATAAGAGAGAAGAGGAGGAACGATTGGGCAAATATGAACTGGAGCAGATGGGAGACGTGGAAGGTGTGTGTAAGATATTTACAGAAGAAATATGTGCAGCATGTGATGTGGTGTGTGGAAGGAAGAGAAGACGGAGGGGGGTGCAAGGAACAGCGTGGTGGACAGAAGAGGTGAAACAGGCTGTGGCACAAAAGAAGAAAGCATACAATGAATGGTTGAGAAATAGGGGCGTGGAAGAAGTTGAGAGGCGGAAGAGAGAGTTATATGTGGAAAGGAAGAGAGAGGTGAAGATATTAGTAAGAGAGAGTAAGAAGAGAGTGGATGAGGAATTTGGAAGGAATTTGAGTGTAAAGTGGAGGGACTGTAAGAAAATGTTCTGGAGAGAAGTGAAAAGAGTAAGACAGGGTGGAAATGAAGTTAGCAGGGGAGTGCAAGATAAAAATGGTAGATTACTAGTGGAGAAGGGAGAAAAAGTGAGCAGATGGAGAGAACACTTTAAGGAATTGTTGAACGTAGAGGATGGAAGTAATGCGAGTATAAGTGGCTGGGGAATGGCTGGGAGAAGGAGGGAGGTGAGAAGACAGGAAGAAATTAGTAGGATAGAAGTTGTGGAAGCAGTGAAGAAAGTTAAATCGGGGAAAGCCCCAGGAATTGATGGAGTGTGTGGTGAAATGCTGAAGCATGGGGGAGAGATAGTAGTAGAATGGATGTGGAAGATGTGCAGATTGGCCTGGGAGGAAGGTAGAGTCCCGGAGGATTGGAAGTCAGGTATAATTATTCCCTTGTACAAAGGAAAAGGGGAAAAAGAAGTGTGTGGTAACCATAGGGGTATTTGTCTTCTTAGTATAATAGGAAAAGTGTATGGTAGGATACTTATAAACAGAGTAAGAGAAAGAACAGAGAAATTAGTTGGAGAAGAACAGGGAGGCTTTAGGAAGGGAAGAGGTTGTGTAGATCAGATATTCATTCTTAGATCTTTAGTGGAAAAGTTTCTAGAGAAGGGAAAGAAGTTGTATGCGGCTTTCATGGATTTGGAGAAAGCATATGACAGGGTGGATAGACAAGGATTGTGGAAAGTGTTAAGAATATATGGAGTAGATGGGAAGTTGTTGAATGCTGTGAAGAGTATGTACGATGGTGCGAAGGCTGCAGTGCGTGTGGATGGTGAACTAAGTGAATTTTTCTCTTTGAAAGTTGGTTTGAAACAGGGATGTGTCATGTCTCCATGGTTGTTCAATCTGTACATGGATGGGGTAATAAAAGAGGTACAAGGTAGGGTAGTGGATGTTGGAGTGGCCCTGGTGAGAGAGGATAGTGTTTGGAAACTCCCTGTACTGTTGTTTGCAGATGATACTGTGTTGTTGAGTGAAGACGAAGGGGAGCTGCAAGGCTTGGTGGATGAGTTTGAGAGAGTGTGTAAGAAACGGAACCTAAAGGTGAATGTAGGGAAGAGTAAAGTGATGGTCTTTGAGAGAGGTGAAGTCAGTGAATGTACAGCGAGGTTGGATGGTGAGGAATTGGAAAATGTGAGTACGTTTAAGTATTTGGGTAGTGTGATGAGTAAGGATGGAGGTTTGGAGGGTGAAGTGCTTGAAAGGGTACAGCAGGGAAGAAAGGTTGCTGGTTCCTTTGAAAGCAGTGATAGGAACAGGGAAGTGAGCATGGAAGTAAAAAAGTTACTACATGACAGTATTGTGATACCAACTCTAACGTACGGAAGTGAAGCTTGGACATTGTTGGAAGGACACAAGTCAAGAGTGAGAGCAGTGGAAATGAGTTATTTAAGAGGAGCCTGTGGAGTCACGTGGAGAGACAGGCTGACGAATGAGGATATAAAGGAACGTTGTGGTGTGGATGTGGATGTGATGGGAAGCGTTGTGAGGAACACACTGAGGTGGTTTGGCCATGTGGAGAGGATGGAGGGTGAAAGACTGACAAAGAGAGTGTATGTGAGTGAGGTGGAGGGTGGAAGAGGGAGGGGGAGACCGAGGATGAGATGGAGGGATGGGGTGGAGAGGTATATGAGAGAGGGGGGTGTGAGTTGGGAGCAGGGCAGTGAAATGGCGGGGGACAGGGCGACTTGGAGGCGATTTGTTTGTGGCCACCCCAAACGGGATTGAGGCGTCAGGCAATAGATAGATAGATAGAGATAGAATGTAGACTGTGGGTGGCAACTTGGATCAGTTAGGCTGAGTTTGCTTTTTGTTTATATTGCTGTTCCTTGTCTCCTACACCACATGCAGAGAAAAAAGCAAGTCAGTCCAAATGTTTTTGTACCACTAATTGGACAAGTGCCGTTACATCATGTAAATGGCTGACAGTAGTGATGCCCAGTTCCAAGAAATATAATAGGGTGTTGTTAACATTAGTGTAAATGTTAAAACAGAATTTTGAGATATGTAAGGCTTGCAAACAGTGAAAATACAGTTGGATCAAATGAAATTTTAAAAATGGTTTAATTAATTTTAAGTGAATTATCAAGTGCAAAACTTCATCTGTTGCATCACCAGAGTACCACAACACCATTGCTGCAACTTCAGTTCCATGATTTAGAGTGCAGAGGGTTGTACACACGACTACAAACTCTATAATATTGCTTGCTTTGATAGTCTTACTGTTTATAATAGTCATTTGTAGGATAATGACAAGTAAATCTCATATAAACAGCATTTTTGTTTATTTGGCACTTTGAAATTCCTGTAATTGCCAGTTAACAGGGGTTCTCCTGTATTATACTTAGCATTGATGCCATCAGCATTGGGATCCTTGCTGCCAGCACTCTAAGAAAACATGGATTTCTGGACCATGAGTGGGAATGCAGCACCAATTTTTGGAAGATGATGCCTCTCAGGGCAGATGAAACACCCACAGCTGTGACTGCAGAGAGAGCATTGGGTTGGTGGACACCCTTCTTTTTATGATGAGAACCAACCCAGTCCCCTTTTAGTGTTTACTTTGCTATGGACAACACCTCCACAGCAGCCTGCATCAATTGGCAAGGCCACTCGTAGACCCTTATTTTTATTAGATTAAGTGGTATGTCATGGGGCAAGCCTTCTGCATTACATGTTGCATGGGATGCCATAAATAGACCTGTTTGCCTCCCCCTGGACAAGAAAGGCTTTAGTTTACAGATCACCGATCCTCAGCACAGTGCACGTTGCTGTAACATGGGCGATTCCGTGATGCTGAACTGGTTCACTTAGGGATTGCCATTGATTCTTCCATTCCATTGCACTGCAGGGAAGAGTGATCCACAGGCTACAGTTTTCCCAGTGGAGAATTCTCTTTGCACTAAAATGATTCATCCATCCTTGGGGTCTTCATCTGGAGAAGTTTCTCGACACAGCACTTCCTGCCAAATGACATGGATCAGGGCTTTTATGGTTGACAGAATTCTTTGCACTGTTTTGTTGGAAGTCTAGGAACGGACCATCATGATGCACCAGGGCATGCTATCAATAATGTAATCAGTCATGCTTGACTTCTGCCTATAATCTTAAAGGGTCAGTACCATATACATTTGGCCACACTTCCAGACTCGCTTAACATTCACTGGATTGGTAGACCAGAGTGGGAGGCTGTCAGAGACTGTTTTATTCCTGTTTACAGTAAAAAAGTTTGCAGTATATGCATACATTTCATACAGCGTGCATTAGTGAACCCACATGCATCGGAATTTGATATTGACATAGATATGAGAAACCAGGTTGTGCAGCATCATAGTTCCTTTCTGGAATGAACCCCAATCTCCCCAGTTGTGAAGATCCACAGTTGTTTTTGCAGCATTGTTTTTTTTAAGTAGCAAATGCAGGTGTTCAGTCCCCTGCTCCCAGTAGAGCACAGAAAGATCTCACTGTTGTGGCTTTGTCACTGACATGTGGATTGATGAATAAATTCATCACACTGGCTCAGTTTAATTTTCCAACAGCTTCTCTGCACTCTCCCTTCATTCATTACCAGACATCATGAGGAAAAGAGAGGGAGAACATCTGAACTTACAGGCATAAAAATACTCACAACATGCTTTGTCTGATGAATGCACTTCAGACTTGAACCTCTTGAGCCCTCTCAGGAAGAAACTGTCATCTGTAGTCCCAGGTCAGGACCTTCATCATCCTCAGTCATCCATAGTACCTGGTTAGAGGGACTAATGAACTCAGCAGACCCAAGTGCTTTGGTCTACCTGCAGAATACTAATTACTTAGCAACAGCTACACTGGCACTCTTCAGTCCTGTTCCCATTCAGCAAATCGCAATCATTGGGTTATAGGCCAGCATGAACAAAGTTTTAAGGAAATAACTAATGCACAACACTACATGAGGCCTACTTGGTCATGCGTCATATTACAGCCTGCGCGCGCGTGTGTGTGTGTGTGTGTGTGTGTGTGTGTGTGTGTGTGTGTGTGTGTGTGTTATATTAGTATCAGTGTGGTAGGTGGGGGTGCTCACCATCCACTCACTTGATGTAGTGCTGCTCTTGGGTGTCTGCCCTTTCCTCTCCTCCATCCTTCTTTCCTTCCATCCTCTTCTGTCTTTCTTTCCTTCATTCTTTCCTCGTCCTTCTGCCATCGGGTGACTTTACGTTCCCTCTACTGTCTTTCTTTCCTTCATTCTTTCCTCTTCCTTTTGTCTGTGGGTGACTCTACACTGAGTGACAAGCCAAATGGTTTCCTGTACACCAGGAAACCATTTACTACACTGGGTGGTAACCATACTGTATAACCAAATTTTGGCGCCTGGTGGTTTAGTGGGTTATTACGGCACTCCAGTCGGATTGAGCCGGTGAAGGTTTATATCCAAGGCATGGTTGGGGTTTATTGCTCATGTGATGCCACTCATGGATGAGTGAGGCTGGTCACTCTCATCTTAAATGTCAGGACCAACTTGCCTAGCCCCGGGCTTCTATGCTCCTCATGGGGCAACATAGGATTGGATGATGAAGATGAAGATGAATGAAGTTACAGAACATAATGCAATACCATGTACCTGACTCAGTCTTATTAGTGGGAACATTATATGTTTGTACTGCATTGCATGTATTTAGAAACACTGACTTTAGTTGCTACTCCCTTTGTAATTAAGCTTAGACTGGTGTTGACTCTAACAAGTTTGCTTATTTAGTTACACAGTATTGTACAGGACTAGATAACCTCCACTGAACTACATATGATGCTAAACATTGATAGGCCTTATAACCACCTGATACTGTACAGCTGTCTGTAATGATGTAGGTATGATAATTGTTCATACAGCCTATGCATATGCCCAGTTAAATGTGCCTCAGGCACAATTTTGTGCCCATTTTTACGAAATGAGTTGGATGAGAATGGCAATGCTCTAGTGAACATTTGGGTGGGGAGGGGGTTGGTGATAGCCATTACCCTTATTAGGCACAAAATGATCCACAGGTATACTGTACGTGGCGAGTGATGAGAAAGGTGGGTGGTGAACCGAGTGAATGGAAGGCAGTGATTGATTGTGTGTAAATGACAGAATGAGAAGGTATGTATTGGATGCAAGAGCATACAGAGGTTGGGGGAGTGGACTTTCTGACCAACACTTGGTGGTGGTGAAGGTCAAGGTTCAAGTGCAATGGATGAATAGCAGGAGGGAAGGACAAGAGGAGGTAGTCCGTACAAGGAGGGTAGAAAGGTTGAAAGAGAATGGAGAATGGCAGAATATAAGAGAGAAGTGGAGGAGCAATTGGGTAAGTATGATTTGGAGCAGATGGGGGAGGTGGAAGGTGTGTGCATGATATTCACAGAAGAAATATGTGCAGCGTGTAATGTGGTGTGTGGGGTGAAGAGAAGACGAAAGGGGGGTGCAAGGAACAGCTTGGTGGACTGAAGAGATGAGACAGGCTGTGGCACAAAAGAAGAAAGCATATAGTGAGTCGATGGGAAGCAGAGGTATGGAGGAAGCTGAGATCAGGAAGAGGGAGTAATATGTAGAGAGGAAGAAGGAGGTGAAAAGATTAATAAAAGAGAGTAAGAAGAGAGTGGATGACGAATTTGGAAGGAATTTGAGTCTGTACTGGAGGGAATGTAAGAAAATGTTCTGGAAAGAGGTAAAGTAAGTTAGGCAGGGTGATAAAGAAGTTAGTCAGGGAGTGAAGATAAAAATCTATCTATCTGTCTATCTATCTATTGCCAGACCCCTCAATCCCGTATGGGGTGACCACAAACAAATCGCCTCCACGTCGCCCTATCCCCTGCCATTTCACTGCCCTGCTCCCAACTCGCACACCCCTCTCTTATATACCTCTCTACCCCATCCCTCCGTCTCATCCTTGGCCTCCCCCTCCCTCTCCCCCCCTCCACCTCACTCACATACACTCTCCTCGTCAGTCTCTCACCCTCCATCCTCTCCACATGGCCAAACCACCTCAGAGTGTTCCTCCTAACGTTTTCTATCACATCCACATCCACACCACAACGCTCCTTTATATCCTCATTTGTCAGCCTGTCTCTCCATGTGACTCCACAGGCTCCTTTAATAACTTATATCCACTGCTCTCACTCTTGACTTGTGTCCTTCCAACAACGTCCAAGCTTTACTTCATACTGGAGAAGGGAGAAAAAGTGAGCAGATGGAGAGAACTCTTTAAGGAACTGTTAAGTGGCTGGGGAATGACCAGGAGAGGAAGAGATCAGTATGATGGAAGTAGTGGAAGCAATGAAGGAAGTCAAAATGAGGAAAGCCCCAAGAATTGATGGAGTGTGTGGTGAAATGCTGAAGTATGGGGGAGAGATAGTAGTAAAATGAATATGGAAGATGTGTAGATTGGCACAGGAGGAAGTTAAAGTCCCAGATGATTGCAAGCCAGGTATAATTATTCCCCGTACAAAGGAAAAGGGGAAAAAGAAGTGTGTGGTAATCATAGGGACATTTGGCTTCCGTGTGTAATAGGAAAAATATATGGTAGGATACTTAATGACAGAGATAGGGAAATAGCAGAGGAATTAGTTGAAAAACAGGGAGGTTATAGGAAGGGAAGAGGTTGTGTGGATCAGATGTTCATCCTTAGGTCTTTAGTGGAAAAGTTTCTAGAGAAGGGAAAAGTTGTATGTGGCCTTTATGGATTTGGAGAAAGCTTATGACTGAGTGGATAGACAAGGAATGTGGAAAGTGCTAAGAATATATGGAGTAAATGGGAAGTTGTTGAATGCAGTGAAGAGTATGTATGAGGGTGTTCAGGCTGCGTGTATATAGGGAACTGAGTAAATTTTTCTGTTTGAAGGTTGGGTTGAGACAGGGATGTGTCATGTATCCATGGTTGTTCAATCTGTATATGGATGGGGTAATAAAAGAGGTACAAGGTAGGATAGTGGATGTTGGAGTGGCCCTAATGAGAGAGGGTAATGTTTGGAAACTCCCTGTACTGTTGTTTGCATATGATACTGTGTTGTTGAGTGAAGACGAAGGGGAGGTGCAAGGCTTGGTTTATGAGTGTGGGAGAGTGTGCAAGAAACGGAATCTAAAGGTGAATGTAGGGAAGAATAAAGTTATTGTCTTCTAGAGAAATGAAGTCACTGAATGCACAGTGAGGTTGGATGAGGAGGAAATGGAAAATGTGATTGCATTTAAGTGTGATGAGTAAGGACGGAAGTTTAGAGGGTGAAGTGCATGGAAGTGTACAACAAGGAAGAAAGGTTGCTGGTTCCCTGAAAGCAGTGACAAGAAACAGGGAAGTGAGCATGGAAGTGGAAACGTTACTTCACATTCCGCAATCCTTATCTGTCCACCGTGTCATATGCTTTCTCCAAATCCGTGAAGGCCGCATACAACTTCTTTCCCTTCTCTAGAAACTTTTCCACTAAAGATCTAAGAATGAATATCTGATCAACACAACCTCTTCGCTTCCTAAACCTCCCTGTTTTTCTCCAACTATTCCTCTGTTATTGCCTATGACACCTTAACATTTTCTTTTATGCTGTTTATGTCGCCTTGATATCAGCATAGTTTGCATCAGTAACACACAAGAGGATATAGAAATGTGCAGAAAAAATCGCTAAGGAAAAGTTGCCCCGAAATCTCCAGTGCCATTCGAATATGACCCAGATGCCTATGATCTCGTTAACTGAACATCATCAACCGCCTCTCTCTCTCTCTCTCTCTCTCTCTCTCTCTCTCTCTCTCTCGTAGTCAAGGAGTAAATAAGATACAGTATATAGAATTGCTGTATTTTGAAAAGTCTCCTGTACAGATTAAAATCGTCTAAAGATAGCGAGAATAAGTCACGGGATTGAAGGCGTTAAGAGGCTGTGTAGCACTTCTTCCTTACTAGTAAATGTCTGACTATGGAGCGTGAATATTTTTTTTTTTTAATTATTATTTTTTTTTTTTTGAAGCGATGATGATGGTGATAGTGACGATGATGGGAATGGTGATGATGATGATGATAGTGACGATGTGGGGATGATGATGGTGATGATAGTGACGTTGATAATGGTGATAGTGACGACGATGATAGTGATGAACATGAGGATGGTGATAGTGACGGCGATGATGGTGATAGTGACGATGATGATGGTGATAGTGACGGTGATGATGGTGATAGTGACTATGATGATGGTGATGAACTCAGTATATAAAAATAAGAAAATGTAACATACAAATATAGTCGGCAAGGAAAAGAATATTAAGGCGTGCTCTCCAAAATAAATCGCTTAGGGAAGGGTGCTTGGAAACGTGGTATGGGGACGAAAATACCAGCCAATCTGACACAGAGACACAGACCCCAGAATATCGACCGACAGAGGGAGCCAGATGCTGCTTTAAAAATGGTTTGGGGCGACAACAAGAGACTGCCATATTTGGTGTGTGTGTGTGTGTGTGTGTGTGTGTGTGTGTGTGTGAGGTAAGTCCCATGTGTATCTTTTCGCGCCTAAATGCTTGCGTCGTACCCATTTTCCTCCCATCTTTTTCGCGCCATTCTTTTTCTGATATGTCTTCGTATTTTCTGATTATCTCGACTCAGCTTCCCGTGCTAACTGATAACACGATGTTCTGTGTATTTCAGTGTATCCTTAACATCCCTAATTTTATAAAGTTTCCGACTCTCTCTCTCTCTTGTTTGTGCGTTGGATGTGTGTTTGATTTGTTTGTCAGATGTGTTACGTTGGGTGAGCGATGTGTGTTTATATTTGTTACTGAGGTGTTTTGGTGTGGTGTGGTGTCGATTATTAGTTAACCACTTCACTCTCTGGACATTTTATTTTATTCTTGCTATTTCTTGATTTTATTCAATTTACAGATTTCTTGACCTCGTAGGTGTAGCTGAAGCCTTTATTAATCCTTCCACTATACTCTTCTCACTCTAACTTGGCCTAAAATTACCCTCCCCATCTTGAATGCTGAGTGGTATCAAACTGTGAACACGGGAATGTGTCACTACTCACGAAGAGGTACTGTGGAAAGAATGTAGAGCCGTAGCATTTTTCCTCTATTTTATTTATTTATTTATTTTTTTTTCAGCTACAGCTGCGTGAAATAAGTTGCCAAAAGGACGAAAATCTGGGCCAAGTTAAGGTGAAGGGACTATAGTAGGGTGCATTCTGGAGTTGAGCAAAATCCGTTGATAGAAATATGAAGTTTGAAAATAAGTCACCCGATGCAAGACGTCAACCTTTTCAGTACGGTGATGCATTTTTTTTTTGGTGTATTCCTGCTCACTCCAGACGTGTTTATGTATTTATTTTTGGAGAGCGCCTCTGTAATGGGAGGGATAATGGAGGGTAAACCAAAACCCTCCAGTTTGAAAAGTCTAAAAGCTGACTAAAAGCGCCTGACTGGCAAGAGTAATGCTGAAATACACCTAACGGGAGTCAAGGGACGTTGAGGTAGTGGCAAGAGTAAACCTGAAATAAACGTATTAAGAGTTAAGGTGTGTTGGTGTTTCGGGTTTTGTGTGTGTGTTTGTCGGTGTGTTGAGATGTGAGAATTGCATTTGGTGAATTGAGTTACGGTATTAGGGACAAAAATTCACTCATTTCTTTTACATCACGCCTAGGCCATGTCCGTCACTTTCCTCCCCAAAGCTTCGTATCAGAATCATCTATGGCCAGAGAAACATACGGAGCCTCTCTCAGCTTAAGAATATTACCCAGCTGAGAAAAATGAGAAACATAGGGGGCGGAATAGTAGACGAAATTTTCTCCCAAACCGTAGATATTAGTCAGTAATCCTTTCATACTGACGAGGATTTTAAAAGTGCTTCTCTTGGCCAAGATTTTCGTCCCTTATTAAAATTATTTCACATAGTCCAGTGGTAGGAAAAAAGACAGTGCTACAACTCGCATTATTTCTAAACTACTACTCCTTTGTGACAAGCATCTTCTAGTGTTTATGTGGCACAGCTGAGTATTGGAGAGAGAGCGGCGGCAATTATAGGCCAAGGGAGAGTAAATGAGACTAGTGAAGGGAGATTGCAAGTCTTCCAACCCCAAATTGCTTATTATTGGCTAGTTTAGAGTGAGCTTATTACACTTTCACACAGTTTCAGAGATAGTGTTAAAGAATTATTAGCCTCGACTTTACCTTTGTATTTTCTGTATTTACCTCAACTCTGTATTTTTCGTATTAACCGCAACTCTCCTTTTGTATTTCCTGTAATAAAAACGACTGTCCTTTTGTATTTCCTGTATTAATCACAAGTTTTCGTTTGTATTTTTAAAGCTTTTATTTATGTACCTTATTCTTCGTATTTCCCTTGAGTGCTTTGGGTGAGGTGTTGTCAGGAGGGATGTGTGTGTGTGTGTGTGTGTGTGTGTGTGTGTGTGTGTGTTGTGTGTGTGTGTGCGCGCACGTGCGTGTGGTTAATTAGTGTGTTCTGTGTGTACTGTCTGCTTTCTCTGTCGTGTGTGTGTGTGTGTGTGTGTGTGTGTGTGTGGATAATTAATGTGTTAGATATTGTGTGTACTGTCTCCTTTCTCTGTCGTGTGTGTGTGTGTGTGTGTGTGTGTGTGTGTAGTATATTGTGTGCTTAATATGTTTGATAATGCGCGTACTATCTGTTTTCTCTATCGTGTGTGTGTGTGTATTTGTGTGTGTGTGTGTGTGTGTGTGTGTGTGTGTGTGTGTGTGTGTGTGTGTAGCTGATTTATGCCCAGGTTGCGTGCGGCCTGTGTGTTTGTATTGTGTGCCTCTTGCGTTTGATCATGTTTATCTATGTTTGTGTCGTTTGTTTGGTGTTTGATCGACTTGTGCAACCTGTGTGCTGTAATTTGAGGTGTGTGTGTGTGTGTGTGTGTGTGTGTGTGTGTGTGTGTGTGTGTGTGTGTGTGTGTGTGACAGTGACGTGTGGTGGAGGTTGTGACTTTTTTTGCAAAGAAGAAGGAACCCAAGGCCAGGTTGTGGTGGTACGCTTGATGTATTGCAAAAATCCGGGTGTTTGGTGAATTGGGTGTTTATTATATTTATTTATTTATTTTTTTAAGTCTTCTGGCCCTAGTTGAGATTCGTGAGAGTAACACATGTCCTCTAGCGATTTATTTTGCACATTAAATATTCCGTTGTGTGTTACTGATGGAAACTAGGTCAATTAAGCGATCTCTGTAACTTGCAAGAGAAGGTGTACTATGCAGACTAAATCGCTAAGGGAGAGGTGTTAGGAATCTTATGACGGCTAAGTACGGCGTGTTATTCCACATTGACGTTTTGTTTTTGTCTGCACAGTAAACAGAATATCAGTATTGTGGCATAAGTGTGTGTGTGTGTGTGTGTGTGTGTGTGTGTGTGTGTTTTAAATCCCATCAATTCAGCGATGTGTTTTGTGTTTTTTATTTGTTTATTTCTACCACATTTATTTTGACTGGATGTGGTAGAAGGCGTTAGGAGAAATACATTGAGGTGGTTTGGCCATGTGGAGAGGATGGAGAGCGGGAGACTGACGAGGAGAGTGTAAATAAGTGATGTGGAGTGGGGAGAGAGGGAAGGGGAGGCCGAGGATGAGATGGAGGGATGAATTGGAGAGGTATATCAGAGTGGGGGGTGTGAGTTGAGGGGAGGGCAGCGTAATGGTAGGGGACAACGTGGAGGCGATTTGTTTGTGGACACTACTTACGGGATTAAGGCGTCTGGCAATAGATAGAAATGCGTCTCGTACTGAAGGGGTTAATAAGTCTCTCTCTCTCTCTCCCTCTCTCTCTCTCTCACACACACACACACACACACACACACACACACACACACACACACACACACAGTTTTCATCGTCTATCCTGGGGTAAATAAAATCGTCAGGAAATGGCAGATGTTAAAAGAAAAAGATAATCCTGTTAAAAAAAATGATTCTCTAACTCTTACCTTGTCACGGTGCTATGGGATGTTGGTTGTGGTGGTAATTGTGGTTGCTGTGGAGGACGATTGTGGTAGGATGTCCTGGACGCTGTGGTGGTGTTGATTGAAGATGGTGGTAGCGATGGTGGTGGTTGTGGTGGTAGTAGTGGCGGTGGCGATGGTTTGTAGAGATTGTGGCAGTGATGGTGGTCGAGATAGTTACGGTGGTGGTGGTGGTTGTTGTAATGGTGGTGATGGTGTTGGTGGTGGTGGTTGTGGGTTGTGGTTGTGGTAGGGATTGTGGTTATGGTGATGCATGGTTGTGGTGGTGGTGGCGATGCTGGTTGTGGTGGTGGCAGAGGTGGACTGGTTGTGGAGGCGGGGTGGGAGGGCTCAAAGACGCTCCCCTTTCCTCCTCTCCTCTCCCCCCTACACTCCCCTCCCTCCCCCTCTCCCCATACTCCCCTCCCCTCCCCCTACCTTCCCTCTAGCTCTGTGGGCGTGAGTCAGTCCAGGTATATGCACCCAAACACACCACCTGTCCCTCACGCCCAAACACCTTCAATTACGCCCCTAAAACACGCCCTTACGCCCAAACACCTTCAATTACGCCCAAACAAACACGCCCTTACTCCCAAACACCTTCAATTACGCCCCCAAAACACACCCTTACGTCCAAACACCTTCATTTACGCCCTAAAACACACCCTTACGCCCAAACACCTTCAGTTACGCCGTAAAACACACCCTTACGCCCTAAAGCACACCCTTACGCCCAAAAACACACCCTTACGCCCAAACACCCTCAGTTACGCCCTTAAAACACACCCTTACGCCCAAACACCTTCAGTTACGCCCAAAAAACACGCCCTTACCCCCAAACACCTTCAGTTACGCCCAAAAAACACACCCTTACGTCCAAACACCTTCATTTACGCCCTAAAACACACCCTTACGCCCAAACACCTTCAGTTACGCCCTAAAACACACCCTTACGCCCTAAAGCACACCCTTACGCCCTAAAGCACACCCTTACGCCCAAAAACACACCCTTACGCCCAAACACCTTCAGTTACGCCCTTAAAACACACCCTTACGCCCAAACACCTTCAATTACTCCCAGAAAACACGCCCTTACGCCCAAACACCTTCAGTTACGCCCAAAAAACACACCCTTACGTCCAAACACCTTCAGTTACGCCCAAAAACACACCCTTACTCCCAAACACCTGCAGTTGCGCCCCTAAAACACACCCTTACGCCCAAACACCTGCAGTTACTCCCTGAAACACATCCTTATGCCCAAACGCCTTCTGTTACGCAAACCACACACACACACACACACACACAACACTTCTTACACCCAAGCAACTAACATCACGACCGAGAAACTCCTTCACCTCCGAACACATTCCCCCCACGCCCCCCTCCCCCTCCCCCCAAAAAAACAGCCTCTCCAAAGCACCTTTTACGCCCAAACACCTCCCATTACGCCAGAAAAACACTCTCCTACGCCCATGCACACTGACCACGCCCCCATCCACGCCCACACGCCGTCTCCACCACCCCCACCCACCCTCATTTACGGGCATACACACGCACGCCCCCCTACACCGGCCCGTGCCTTGTCATAATGTCCACTCTGTAACCCTTTCCCTGCCTCTCTCTCTCTCTCTCTCTCTGGTAGACTCACTTTAACTTGGCTCAGAATTTAGTCATTTTGTAGCTAATTCCACGCAGTTCATTGGCAGAGAAAGAAAATGCTACGGCTCCTCCTCCTCCTCACCGGTGCACTTCTTCGTGACTAGCACCATATGGAAGTGTTGATTGTTACAGTTCAGCATTCAAGATGGAGGGATGGTAATTTTAGGCCAAGGTAGAGTAATAAGGTTTGGAGAGATGGCAATTTTAGGCCAAGGTAGAGTAATAGGACTAGGAGAGGGGGTAGCTTTAGGCCAGAGTAAAAAGACTTGGAGAGAGGGTAATTTTAGGCCAAGGTAGAGTAATTAAATTCGATGCAAAAGAGACTTGTGGCAGTGACGGGGATAGAGACAGTCTCCTTTAGCCTTGTCAGTACCAGGATGGCTTTGTATTTTAGGCCTGTTATCGCCTGCCCATTTTAGTCGTGCTGTTCCATGGGTTTGGTGCTTAGTATGGCCACGCGATTTTAGTGTTCAGACGGCCATGCGATTTTAGTTTCGATACGACCACGCGATTTTAGTTTCGATACGACCACGCGATTTTAGTTTCAATACGACCATGCGATTTTAGTTTCGATACGACCACGCGATTTTAGTTTCAATACGACCACGCGATTTTAGTTTCAATACGACCATGCGATTTTAGTTTTGATACGACCATGCGATTTTAGTTTCGATACGACCACGCGATTTTAGTTTCAATACGACCACGCGATTTTAGTTTCAATACGACCACGCGATTTTAGTTTTGATACGACCACGCGATTTTAGTTTCAATACGACCACGCGATTTTAGTTTTGATACGACCACGCGATTTTAGTTTCAATACGACCATGCGATTTTAGTTTTGATACGACCACGCGATTTTAGTTTCAATACGACCACGCGATTTTACTGTTGATACGACCACGCGAATTTGTTTTTGATACGACCACGCGATTTTAGTCCTGATACGACCACGCGATTTTAGTTTCAGTACGACCACGCGATTTTATGTTTGATACGACTACATGATATTCTTTTTCTTAGAGGTGTTGATATTGTGAATTCTGCCGGTAAGATGTTTTATTTGGCTGAGGGAAGGTCTTGTAGGGAAGGGGTTAAGTAAATAGCACCAGGCCACCTACGCCAGCTTGCACCCGTCAACACCACCTACACCCGCCACTCTTCTCCCAGCACCACCTACACCCATACTCACCGCCCCTACCCACCACCTACACCCATACCCACCACCCCTACCCACCACCTACACCCACAACCACCATCCACCTACGTACACCAATACTCACTGCCCCCACCCACCACCTGCACCCACCACCACCTCTGTACACCCATACCCACCACCTACACCCAATACCATCACCCAGCACCACCTACACCCATACCACCACTGACACTAGCGCCACTCCAGCCCCCACTTACACCCACCCCCACCCCCGCCCACCACCCACACCCACCCGCACTGACTGCTGACCGCCTCACACTCAGCAACGCGCTTTACTGAACGTGGTCTGCCTCTCGCCACGCACCCACACCCCTCGTCCTGTCTCTCACCGCCCCTCCCTTTCTTCCCTTCCCCCTTGTTATCCTTCCCCCTCCCCCCTTGTTTTCCTCCTTTTATCCCGTCCCCCTCCCCCCTACGCACCCACTCCCCTCTTATCTCTGCCCCCCTCCCCTCCATTCCCATCTTTTTTCCTCCTTCCCCTTCCCTCTTCTATTTCATACTTTTTTTTATTTCCTGTTACCCCTCCCCTCCCCCCCTCCTCTCTCCTGCCTCCCTCCCCCCAAACACACCCTTCCAGCCCCCATCCTTCCAGAACCACGCCCCCTTGCCCCCTCCCCCGTGTGTGTGTGTGTGTGTGTGTGAAAGAGAGAGAGAGAGGCCCGGCCATGTAAATCCCCCCAGTCAACCCCTCTCCCTCTTTCCAATCCTGCCCATTCTTCTCATATCCCATAGTGTTGTTCACATTGCTTATTTGGCCTCCCTATGCTCTTTCTCTCTCTCTCTCTCTCTCTCTCTCTCACCACTTTTATCCCCTTCCCTCATCCCTCCACCTTCTCCTTTAATCTTATGTAATTGGTAACTTTGACCCTCCCCTTCCCCTCCCCTCCCCTCCCCTCCCATCCTTCATTAACCCCTCCCTTCCCCTCCCCCTCAGATTAACCTCCCCCTCTCCTTATCAGTCTTCCTCTCCCTTTATCTTTCTCTTATCTTTGTTAAAGGCGCCGTCTCTCCTACTTCCCCCCCCTTCTGCCCCCACCCCCACTACCCCCTCTTCTCTCTCTCACTTTCTGTCTGTCTGTCTGTCTGTCTCTCTCTCTCTCTCTTTATCACGAAAATATACTGTAGAAATTATTTTTGCCTGACCCAATGTGTGTATGAGAGAGAGAGAGAGAGAGAGAGAGAGAGAGAGAGGAATCCCAGTCATTACCCTTAGGCGAAGAATAGGTTTAAAAAATAGCTTTAATTTTCCCTCTTCTAACCACCTATAGTCCACTCATTTTAAATTGGCAAGAGTAGGTCACGCAGGGCAGTGAAATGGCGGGGGACAGGGTGACGTGGAGGCGATTTGTGGGTGGCCACCCCATATAAGGGATTAAGGCGTCTGGCAATAGGTAGATAGATAGATTAGGTCACGCCCCCAGTTAGCTGAAGCATGAGGAGAGACAGAAACCCTCTAACACCTTTCCTTAAGCGATTTATTTTGCTTATTACACCCTGCTGTCCTCTTCTGTGTTGCGTAAATCCTTCCAATATCGCCATCCTTTGCATATATAGCGTGCAAACGGATATTAACCAACCATATCCAAAAATAAATCGCTAAGGAAAAGGTGTTTGGGAACTTCGACCTTGAGGGTCAAGATAGGAGCCCGTATTCTCGTTGGGTAAGGATGCTTCCTAACACCTGTTCCTTAGCGATTTATTTTTGGATATGGCTAGTTATTTGCTCTTTTGTACGTTATTTATGCAGAGCATGGCGATATTGAAGGACTTATGTAACACAGACGAGGACAATCAGGTGTAATAAGCAAAATAAATCGCTTAGGAAAAGGTGTTAGGGCGCCTCCTTACCCGACAAGAATACAGAGGACAGTAAGGTGTAATAAGCAGAATAAATCGCTTAGGGAAAGGTGTTAGGGTGCTTCCTTACCCGACAAGCATACGAATCCATTGTGACATGTAGATCCCTATTCTCATCAGTTAAGGAAGCTCCCCAGCACCTTTTCCTTAGCGATTTATTTTTGGATACGGCTGGGTAATATATATATATATATATATATATATATATATATATATATATATATATATATATATATATATATATATATATATAAAATGTATGTATTTGTAATTAACCGGTATGCAGAGAATGGTGATATTTGAATGATTTAAGTGACCCATAAGAGGATAGTAAGGAGCAACAAGGAAAATAAATTGCTTAGGAATAGGTGTTAGGGAGAATAGTAAGGGGTAGCAAGCAAAATAGATCGCTTAGGAAGAGGTGTTAGGAAGGATAGTAAAGAGTAATGATCCAAAGAAATCGCCTAGAAAAACGTGTAAATAAAGGTAGGCGTAATAAGCAAAATAAATCGGTTAGAAAGAGGTGTTAGGGAGGAGAGTAAGGAGTAATAAGCAAAATAAGTCGCTTAGGAAGACGAGTTAGGTAGGATAGTAGAGTAATAAGCAAAATAAATCGCTTAGGAAGAGGCGTTAGGGAGGATAGTAAGGAGTAGTAAGCATAGTAAATCGCTTAGAAAGAGGTGTTAGGAAGGATAGTAAGGAGTCATAAGCAAAACAAATCGCTTCGGAAGAGGAGTTAAGGAGAATAGTAAGGAGTAATAAGCAAAATAAATCGCTTAAGAAGGGGTGTTAGAGAGTAAGGAGTAATAAGCAAAATAAATCGCATAGGAATAGGAGTTAAGTAGGATAGTAAGGAGTAATAAGCAAAATAAATCGCTTAGGAAGAGGAGTTAGGGATCTTCTTAAACCGACAAGGATAGGACCTTAACACCATGGAGTGATTGATTTATTTTTGATGGGATGAGGGGAGTTTGACATATAGAAAAAAAAAATTATATAAGATTTTTTTTTTTTGGTAATGAGGCGATATATAGAAAAAAAAAATTGAAAAAAAATAATATACTGTATATGAAATTTATAACTTTTTTTTTTTTTTTGGGTAATGAGGCTATATATAAAAAAAACGAAAAAAAATATGTGAAATTATATAACTTTTTTTTTTTGGTAATGAGGCAGTATATAGAAAAAAAAAATGGAAAAAATATAAATGAAATTATAACATTTTTTTTGTTAATGAGGCGATATATAAAAAAAAAGAAAAAAAAAAAAAGTTAGTGAAATATATATAACTTTTTTTTGGAGGGGGGGGGATGAGGCAGTATATAGAAAAAAAATAGGAAAACAGAGTATAGAAAAAAATAAAGACAATATATACGTGAAATTTATATAACATTTTTTTGGGTAATGAGAAAATATATAGAAAAAAATAGAAAAAGATGTGAACTTTATATAACATTTTTTGGGGTAATGAGGCGATAGGAATGTTGACCTTTTCTCCCCGATGACATTTTGACCGTATTCTCCCTCTAGACAATTCTCTCTCTCTCTCTCTCTCTCTCTCTCTCTCTCTCTCTCTCTCTCTCTCTCTCTCTTTCTCTCGAGGGTTAAGAAAATCGTCTGGAGGGAGCGGCAGTAAGCTCAGAAAATAGGTCATGGGTCTGAAGGGATCAACACGAATTATACAAGGCTTTGATAGGTGTGAAAAAAGTGAAAAATTATCATACACCGTCCCGGGCATAGAGAAATTAAGTGTGAAAGTTTTTGATACATTGTCCGTGGCATAGTGAGAGAGGTAACTAATGTACACACACACACACACACACACACACACACACACACACACACACACACACACACACACACACACACACACACACACACACACATGACATCAGGAGTCTTTTCAGCGTCACGGTCTTAACATCAGTATATTGCATGATTCTGGATAATGAAGGCCTGTTGTAATTTAAAGACCCCTCAAAATTTAAAGATCCCTCTGAATTTAAAGATCCCTGGAAATTTAAAGATCCCTTAATTTAAAGACACTAAATTTAAAGACCCCTGGAGATTTAAAAGACCCAAATTGGAGTGACACAGATTGCTTGCTTATCCCTGCACTCTGGCCGGGAACGTGTCATCTGCGGGGAGGATTTTCTGTCTATCTATCTATTGCCAGACGCTTTAATCCCGTAAGGGGTGGCCACAAACAAATCGCCTCCATGTCGCCCTGTCCCCCGCCCCATTTCACTGCCCTGCCCCCAGCTTACACCCCCCTCTCTCACATACCTCTCCACTCCATCCCTCCATCTCATCCCTGGCCTTCCCCTCCCTCTCCGCCTCTTTATAATGTTCTCTGATTAAATTGTCTTTATCCACAACCAGAGGACGTCCTGTATACTCTCTCTCTCTCTCTCTCTCTCTCTCTCTCTCTCTCTCTCTCCAGGGAGTGTAATTTGTCTTAGTATTTATTTTTCAAGGTGAGAATATCTGTATCTACGAGTATATCTATCTATCTATCCACCTGTCTATCTATATATCTATCTGTGTGTATGTATGTATGTAATTCACCTGAGTAAAAGAATGAGAAAAAAAAAGTAACTTGAATGTGTTTACGTCTCTCTCTCTCTCTCTCTCTCTCTCTCTCTCTCTCTCTCTCTCTCTCTCTCGTATCTTCGCTTCCTTGACATTTCCCCGTTTTCTTTCCATTTTCTTTATACACGTTGTCTTTCTCATTACAGGTCTTTCCCTGCCTATAAGAACTTTTCATTTACCCTCTGTTTCTATCTATCGCCAGACGCCATAATCCCGTAAAAGGTGGCCATTTGACTTTGAGTTATTTGTTTTACGGGGAGGGGCACTAACCCTCCACCAACCCACTTGTCGACACGTAGGGAGCACGTGTGGTTGTATGGTTGCTTCGTTCCCTTTCATTTTTACTTTTCCCATATTTTACAGTTCAGTTCTTTCCCATTTAATTCTTTGGCTGTTTACATATCCGCCCTTCCTTTACGCTCTCTCCTTTTGGCTTCCTCTTGCTGTTCTTGCCGCCTTACAATTTTTAACTTCTGCTGTATATTAAACCATACATTTACAAAAGTCACTAGAGCTGATTATCGTCCTGTAGACATAGTAATAATAATAATAATAATAATAATAATAATAATAGTAGTAGTAATAATAATGATGTGATGATGATGATGATGATAATAATAATAATATTAATTATTATTATTATTATTATATAATAATAATAATAATAATAATAGTACTAGTAGTAGTAGTAGAAGTAATAATAATAATTATAATAATAATAATAATAATAGTAATAGTAAAAATAATAATAATATTAGTAATAATATTGATAATAATACTAGTAATAATATAGT
>NC_136999.1:54452721-54482721 GCF_032717465.1 Coenobita brevimanus | reverse complement strand
GAATCTGGGAATTGATAAATGTAGTGTATGAGGAACAGCTGCTACCGTCACACCCCCTGTCCTTATGCCAGATTATCACCTCATTCTATCACCCACTCAATCACCAATGCGGCTTTTCATCTATCTATCTATCTATCTATAGCCCGACCCCCTAATCCCGCAAAGGGTGGCCGCAGATAAAACGCCTCCAGGTCGCTCTGTCACCCACCATTTGACTGCCCTCCCCCCAGCTCACTCCCCTCTCCCTCATATACCTCTCAACTCCATCCCATCCACCTCGAAATTTTACTCAAGTACATGAACTCCCTTTCCTGTTCATTGTAATACACTCTGATGAGAATTATTTTATGTGTTTGGATTTTATTAAAGAAAAATTTAAATATTTGAACTTGATTTCTTATTTTAATTCACCCGATTGGCTTCTTAGACACGTTTGAGTTTTGTTGAAGAAAGAATGTAAATATGTGGATTTGTTTTCTTGTTAATACTATCTGTCTATCTATATGTCTATCTATCTGTCTGTCTATTTGTCCGTCTATAGCCAGACGCCTTAATCCTGTAAGGGGTGGCCACTAATAAATCGCCTCCATATCGCCCTGTCCTGTGCCATTTCGCTGCCCTTCCCCCCAACTTATACCCTTCCTCCCTCTACCTCTCCTCTCCATGCCTCCATCGTGGGGCTTTATACATGCTTGAATATTACCGAGGAAAGAATGTAAATATCTGAGCTTGCTTCCTAGTTCCTATTAATACACCTACACTATCATGAATTTTTTTTTACCCGCGTCTTTTTTTCTTTTCTTTTTTTTGGTGGGGGGGGGGGGCAGGGGGAGAGATGTAAATATAAAGGCTTGCTTCCTTGTTTATGCCAACGTTGAGGCGGAAATGCGAAAATGAATATCAGTATGCCTTTAAATCTTATGCCTGGGTAAAAGAGCTTCCGGGAAACTAAGGATTTTGTTGGTGTAAAGAAAGAGGTGCAGCGGAGAGAGACGCATCCAGGGACGTGGTTTGTGGAAGATGTGAGTTAAGTGGCGATTGAACTGACGAATTTATCAGAGCGGAAGTTAGAGATCAGAAACAGGTATATTCTGTTTTAAAATTTTTTAGCGATAGGAACAAGAGTTTAAGGTTGAAACTTGTGAAGAATGAAAGTGCAAGTACATGAGTCAGATTCGTATGCTTCAAAGTGATGGTCAGAGTGTGTTTGTATAACCGTAGAATGTGTGCGTCCGTCCTTGTCATCATTTCATCCTTATCCATGCCGTTATACATGAACAATAAGTATGGTTTTGTTTGTACTGTGGTATTGCCCATCCATCACTCCCACCCAGTAGTCCCCTCCACGTCAAACTAACCCCACCCACTCCACCCAGTGACCAGACAACAGCTGCAGGTGAGGTGGGTGGAGGGTTGGGTGAAGGAAGATGATGGGTTGGAAAGGGTGGAAGAGGTTGGTTGGGAGGGATGGGGTAGGGTGTGTGAGTTTGGGGTGGGGTGGGTACACGAAGTTGGACTAGGTAGGGCGGGTGAAAGAGGGTGGTGGGATAGGGTGAGGCCGAATTGGGTGGGTGCGGTGGGTGTAGGGGGGTGGCAGTTGTGGCGGGGTAGGGTAAGGTGGGGCAAGTTAGAGCTGAGTGGAATGGGGTGGAGTGGGTGGAAGTGGTCGGTGCGGTGGGGTGAGGGTGAGGGAGGTGGGGCGGAGCAAAGAGAAGACTTGGATTTTTCGCCTATTTGACTGAACGAGGCTGATTGAGTCTCAGGCTTGCCCCGGAACACAACCCGTCTTTAGTCTGTTTACATCCAGGTCACCAATTTTACTCCAGGATGAGAGAGAGAGAGAGAGAGACGAGGGGATAACAAACGACGTCCGCCAGTCTGATCGGCACGAGAAGGATGGGGACGAGGCGGGAGGGATGAGGTGGGGTGGAAGAGAATGAAGCGTGGCAAGGTAGGGTGGAGTGAATGTAGTGGGTGGAGGGGTGGGGAGACAGGAGGTTGGGGGTGGGATGGGTGGGGAGATAGGAGGTTGGGGGTGGGTTGGGGTGGGGGACAGGTTATTATAAGGATTGTACCACACACCTCACACCTGCCTCTTCTTTTCAACACTTCTGACCTCGTTGTCATCCTCTCTCTCTCTCTCTCTCTCTCTCTCTCTACACACACACACACACACACACACACACACACACACACACACACACACCTGGCTCTTCTCTTAAACACTTCTGACCTCGTTGTCATCCTCTCTCTCTCTCTCTCTCTCTCTCTCTCTCTCTCTCTCTCTCTCTCTCTTCTTCATGTCATCTCATTACTTAGTTCTCTCTCTGACTGTCATTTCTATCTTATCACTGAGAGAGAGAGAGAGAGAGAGAGAGAGAGAGAGAGAGAGAGAGAATCATATATAGTTTCTCAGTATTTCAGACCACCACAGGGTTGGTGGGTGAGGAGGTGGGGGCTGGGTGGGGTTGGTGGGTGGGGAGGGCGGGGGGATGGGGTCAGAAGGGGTGTAGTGGTTTGCATGTTCCGAGGGTCAACAAGCACACGTGTCATATAACCCTTTCAGTCCGGTGACCCAGATTTCCACTCTACGTATTGCTGCAGTTTATTCAACACACACACACACACACACACACACACACACACACACACACACACACACACACCATTAAGCTGACTTACCCTTGATATTGTTCATTCTCTCTCTCTCTCTCTCTCTCTCTCTCGTCCTTCCATCCTCTCCTTTTCCATCAGTATTTCATCAGTTCTTTCCATCCTTTTCCATCCTAAATCATTTCTCATTTTCTCTCCATCTCAGTCATCTATATTTTATTATAATTTTTTTTCTCTTCTCTTCCCCTTCCCTTCCTCTCCTTCCCTTCCTCTCCTTCCCTTCCCCTTCCCTTCCCTTCCCCTTCCCTTCCCTTCCATTCCTCTCCTTCCCTTCCCTTCCTCTCCTTCCCTTCCCTTCCCTTCCTCTCCTTCCCTTCCCTTCCTGTCCTTCCTTTCCCTTCCCTTCCTGTCCTTCCCTTCCCTTCCCTTCCCTTCCTCTCCTTCCCTTCCCTTCCTCTCCTTCCCTTCCCTTCCTCTCCTTCCCTTCCTCTCCTTCCCTTCCCTTCCCTTCCTCTCCTTCCCTTCCCTTCCCTTCCTCTCCTTCCCTTCCCTTCCCTTCCCTTCCCTTCCTCTCCTTCCCTTCCCTTCCTCTCCTTCCCTTCCCTTCCCTTCCCTTCCTCTCCTTCCCTTCCCTTCCCTTCCTCTCCTTCCCTTCCCTTCCTCTCCTTCCCTTCCCTTCCTCTCCTCTCCTTCCCTTCCCTTCCTCTCCTCTCCTTCCCTTCCCTTCCCTTCCTCTCCTTCCCTTCCCTTCCCTTCCTCTCCTTCCCTTCCCTTCCCTTCCTCTCCTTCCCTTCCCTTCCCTTCCTCTCCTTCCCTTCCCTTCCCTTCCTCTCCTTCCCTTCCCTTCCCTTCCTCTCCTTCCCTTCCCTTCCTCTCCTTCCCTTCCCTTCCTCTCCTTCCCTTCCCTTCCTCTCCTTCCCTTCCCTTCCTCTCCTTCCCTTCCCTTCCTCTCCTTCCCTTCCCTTCCCTTCCTCTCCTTCCCTTCCCTTCCCTTCCTCTCCTTCCCTTCCCTTCCTCTCCTTCCCTTGCCTTCTCGTCTCTTCCATCCACTTCCTCTTCCTTCACTGTTTTGAGCAACCCTTCCTTCCTTCCTTCCTTCCATTCATCCATTTATGCTTCCTTCCTTCCTACCTTCCATCCATCCAACCACCCACCCACCCACCCACCCACCCACCCACCCACCCATCCTTCCTTCCTTCCTTCCTTCCGTCCATCCATCCATCCATCCATCCATCCATCCATCCTTCCTTCCTCCCTTCCATCCATCCATCCCTCCCTCCTTCGTTCCATCCATCCATCCATCCTTCCCTCCCTCCTTCGTTCCATCCATCCATCCATCCTTCCCTCCCTCCTTCGTTCCATCCATCCATCCATCCATCCTTCTTCCCTTCCCTTGTTCCTTCCTTCCTTTCGTTCCATCCATCCTCTCCTCCACCTCCACACTCTTTCTACCTTCCATCCGGGGAACCTGCCACCCCCACGTTATATATAGATGTTGACGAGAGAGAGAGGAAGAGAGAGAGAGAGAGAGAGAGTTGTTTCTTAAAGGCTGCTGAAGAAACTGCCTGAGAGAGAGAGAGAGAGAGAGAGAGAGAGAGAGGAATAGACAGTGTGGAAGAAATTGAAGGATAAGAGGAGGAGAGGTGGAGAGGGAGGATGCGAGGGGGGAGGGGGGCTGGTTGATGGGGGTAGGGGGAGGAGAGAATGGCCTATGGAGGGATGAGGGGGGAGGTGGAGGGGGGAGGGGGGGGAAGAGTTAGAGGAGGAGGAGGAGGAGGGAGATAAGGAGGGATAATGTTAAATCATGCAAAGTAAATCACACATCAAAGGGAGGGAGGGAGGTGGAGATTGAGGGAGGGGGAGGGGGTGATCTTCCTCTCCACCGCCCCACGTTGTGTTGGTGTTTTCCTCCATCATCTCCACCACCTGCCCTGGTCACCTCCACCCCCCTCAGGTGTGGTGGTGGGGCTGCCTTACCTGGTGGATTAGGTGGATATTCCAATTAAGGTGAATGATGGACCCTGTTTTCCAGTCTTGGGACGCTACACACACACACACACACACACACACACACACATTAGCCATACATATTACTAACCTTCACAAAACTCCTTGCATGAGTGGGACAGCTGTGTTGTGTGTGTGTGTGTGTGTGTGTGTGTGTGTGTGTTTGGAAACCTGCTTGATAAGGAAGGCACAACAATAACGCGGCGTCATGGAACCCAAACACACACACACACACACACACACACACACACACACACACACACACACACACACACACACACACACACACACACACACACACAACACAGCGGGTCTCATTTTGTGTTCCATACAGCCAATACACCTTTGCCACAACACCCTGGACAGGTGTATGTGGAATATTTGTGTTGGCAGATAAGTTTGGTGTAAAAATATCTTGTAACTGTCACTTGTAATTCTGATATAGCCAGCATCATCCAGCTTTACCATCCATCTATTTATCTATTGCCTGCCTTAATCCCGTAAGGGGTGGCCACAAACAAATCGCCTCCATGCCCTCCTGTCACCTGCCATTTCGCCGCCCTCCCCATCATCTCACACACACCCTTCTCATATACCTGACCACCTCATCCCTCCAGCTCATCCGCGGTCACCCCCCTTCTCCTTCCCTCACCTCACACACATACACTCTCCTCGTTAGTCTCCCACTCTCTATCCCCTCCACATGGCCAAATCACGGTGTATTTCTCCTAACACTATTCTATTTACAGATCAGATGCATAATATTCAGAGGGTGTTTTTGCGTGTGTTAGTTTGCCTTGAGAACTTTAACCTCAGAAACACAATCACAGGCGTCACACACACACACACACACACACACACACACACACACACACACACACACACACACACACACACACACACACACACACACTACAGCGGCGTCATTAAAACCACTAATGTATCCTAATGGTCGGGGGAAGGGGGGAGGGGTAATGGGGAGGGGAGAGGGGACGTGACAGAGGGTAGGGGAGTTAGGGTGAGGGAGCCAAGAGCGCCCCTTACTACCTGGGGAAGGGAGGGGAGGTGGGTGTGCGGGGAAGGATGGGGAGGTGAGGGTGAAGGGAAGGGGAAGTGGGGATGGGGAAGGGTGGGGAGGTGGGGGTGAGGGAAGGGGAAGGTTGGGGAGGTGAGGGTGAATGGATGAGGAAGTGGGGATGGGGGGAACGTTAGGGAGGTGGGGATGATGGGAAGGGGAAGGTTGGGGAGATGAATGTGAGGGGAAGGATGGGGAGGCGGGGGTGAGGGCAAGGGGTGGGGGAAATTAGAGAATGATTTAAACTGTAATTCATTTGTTTTTTGTCACTAACCCTTTGAGCTCAGGTGATGGCCAGGTGTTGTCAGATTGGGGGTTGATTTGACTAGTAAGCAAGGAGACGCATTCCTACATCAGAAGGCTCATCCAGTTTCAGGTAGTCTCGACCGTATGTCAAGCTGTGGGTAGGGTTAGATTGCTTTGCGTGGAAAACAAACGATGGTAGTGTTATTAGGGGAGGGGAAGGGTGGGGAGGGGGAGGGGGAAAGGGAAGGGAAGGGAAGGGAAGGGAAGGGGAAGGGTGGGGAGGTATAAGGAAAAGGGGAAGGATGGGGAGGTGTAAGGGAAACGATGGGGAGGTGTAAGGGAAACGATGGGGAGGTGTAAGGGGAAGGGTGGGAGGTGTAAGGGGAAGGATGGGGAGGTGTAAGGGGAAGGATGGGGAGGTGTAAGGGAAAGGATGGGGAGATATAAGGGGAAGGATGGGGAGATATAAGGGGAAGGATGGGGAGGTATAAGGGGAAGGATGGGGAGGTGTAAGGGGAAGGATGGGGAGGTATAAGGGGAAGGATGGGGAGGTGTAAGGGAGGGGAAGGGTGGGGAAGGGGAAGAGGAAGGGGCAGGGGAGGGGGGAAAAGGAAAGGGAAGAATGGGGGAGAAGTGGGTGGGGGGAGGGTGGGGAGGGGAAAGAGTAGGGGTGGGGAGGTGGAGGTAATTGAGGGAGAAGCGGGTCTTTGTGGAGGAGGGAGAAGGGAGGGGGAGGTACGATGGATGGGGTGGATTGGCATTGTGGGGAGAGGGGAGTGGAGGGGAGGGAGGTGTGGAAGGCAGAAGGATGAAGGAAGAGGAGGGGAGGGGAGGGAGAGAGGAGGATGAATGAGAGGAGAGGAGAAATATAGGGAAGTGGAAGACAGGAGAGAAGAAGTGGAGGAATGGAGAAAAGAGGATGGAGGGATGGAGAGAAAAGAGGGGAGGATTGAAGGGAAGATGATGGTAGGAAGGAGGAGGAGTAATGAAGAGGGAGGAGGAAGGTTGAAGGAAAGTGAGATGGAGGAGGGGATGAGAAGGGATGAAAGAGGGGGAGGAACTGAAAGGGAGGGGGGAGGAGGAAGGGTGAAGGAGTGGGAGGGAGGAGAGTGAGAGGGAGGGTGAAGGAGGGAGGAAGAAATTAAGGGTGAACAGGGTAAGGGTGAAAGGAGGAGGACAGAACATTTTTAAAAGAGTTTAGCTGGTGAGTTTGAGGAATGGGGAAGGGAGGAAGAGGAAGGGGGGGAACGGAGAGAAGGAAGGAAGGATGGGAGAGGAGAGAAGGAAAGGAGGGAGAGGAGTAACGAGATGGGAGAGGAGAGAGAAAGGAAGGAAGGAAGGACAATCACAAGGGAGGTTGGTGAAGTGTGAAGGAGTGTGGGGAAGGAAGGAGGGGAGTGGAATAGAGAAGAGGAGAGGAGAGGGAGGGAGAGGGGAGGGAAGGATGAAAGGATAGACTGGATGAATGGAGGAAAGGAGAAGAAGGAAGATGGCTGGGGAGTGCAGAAGTGTAGGGGAGGAAGGAGGGAGGGTTGGCAGGAGTGGGGAGGTGAGGGAGGGGGGAGAGGGAGTGGGCATTTAACCACCTCCCCCGGGGACTTTAAACAACACGGGGAGAAAGGGGAGGAGGGAGGGGTTGGGAGAGGAAGGGAGAGTAAAAACGGAGAGAGGGGAGAGAAAGGGAGAGGAAAAAGTATGAAGGGAGAGACTTTTTAGGGAAGGGGTGGGCGCAGGAGGAAAGGGTGAAAGGAAGGAGGTAAGACTGAAGGAAGCAAGGAAGGGAGAGAAGGAGAGGGAGGGAGGGACGAGAAGGGAGGACAGGAGAGGGGAAGATGGGAAGAGGAAAGAGAAGGGAGGGAGAGGGGAAGGGAAGGGAGGAGAAGAGTGGGAGGGAGAGGGTGAAAGTAAAGGAGGGAAGAGAAGGGAGAGGAAAGGAGAGGGAGGGATGGAAGAGACGATGAAGGACGAGAGGAATGAACTATGGAAGGAAGAGGAGAGGAATGGGAGAGGAGGGGAGGCTACAGAAGAGGAGAGGGAGGGATGAAAGAGAAGAAGGAAGAGGAGGAGGAGGAAGAAGTGGAGGTGAGTTATGGGGAGGAATTAAAGCTACGTAATTAAGATTGGGTGACTTGGAGTGGGGAAGAGAGAGGAGGGGAGAGGGAGGGAGGAGGGAGGGAAGAGGGAGAGGGAGGGAGGGAAGAGGAAGGGAGCGAAGGGAAGGGAAGAGGGAAAACATAGGAACGAAAAGACAGAGGCAAAGGGGTGAAGAGAGAGAGAGAGAGAGAGAGTTAAATCAGGGGCATAAGTACACTTGGAATATAAATTACACACACACACACACACACACACACACACACACACACACACACACACACACACACACACACACACACACACACACACACATTTTGTTCACTTTTGTCTTCTTAGTTTTTCTTTAGCGGGCCTGGGATGTATGAGAGAGAGAGATGGACGTTATCGATCAAAGTTAAGTCAGCTCAATGGTGTGTGTGTGTGTGTGTGTGTGTGTGTGTGTGTGTGTGTGTGTGTGTGTGTGTGTGTGTGTGTGTGAGACTCCACCCTGTATGACCTCAATTTACACATCAGGAGGAGGGGGGGAGGGGAAGAGAGAGAGAGAGATTTGAGAGAGAGAGAGAGAGAGAGAGACAGACAGAGAGAGGAAGAAGATGGGAGAGGAGAGCAGCGAGAGATGGAGGGGAAGAGAAGGAATGGGAGGGAGGGAGGAGAGGAAGGCTGGAGGGATTGGGGAGGAAGTAAGGGAAAGACAGGAATGAAGGAAGGAAGTTAAGAAGGAAGGAAGGAGGGAAGAGAGGAAGCTAGGAAGGAAGGAAGAAGAGTGGACAGGCAAGAGGAAATGAGTTATAGAGGTACAAAGGAAAGCAGAGGAAACGTAGTGTTGATTTAGAGGCGGAATACAATAGGGTCGATAATAAGGAAGATAATAACTGAAAATTAACTAAGTAATAATGATAATAAGTAAATAATAACGAATAATAATTAAAATATATTGTGTGAGTGAGTGACAAGGATAGGACTGAGGAGGAACGAATGGTTAGGTGGTTTGTGATGGAGCCTGGGTATTCTGTCTGTCCCTACCCCACTCTCCTTCCTTCCTTCCTTCCTTCCTTCCTTCTTCCTCCTTTCCTCTCCCTTCCTTCCCTCAGTCCCTCCACCTCCTATTCCCCTTTCCCTCTCTTTCTCTTCTCTCCAGTTTCCCGTCCTTCCTTCATCGAGTTCCTTCATTCCCTTCTCTCTCTCTCCTCCCATACACTTCCCTCTCTTCCTTCCCCTTTGCACACACACACACACACACACACACACACACACACACACACACACACACACACACACACACACACACACACACACACTCTCTCTCTCTCTCTCTCTTATATATTCATTTTTTTGACGTTCGTTCTCAGTAATTTTCATGTAAAGGCGTTTAGTAATAGTAGTAGTAGTTGTAGCAGTAGTAGTAGCAGGACGACTAGTAATAATAATAGTATTTGTGGTAGTAGTAGTAGTAGTAGTAGTAGAAGGTAGTAGTAGGTCTCATATATGTATGTGTGTATGTATATGTATGTATGCGTCCATATACTATGTACACCTTGTAACATGTAATTTGTCATTGGGGAAGGTAACGTACATGTAGTTTTTCATTTTAATGTGTGTGTGTGTGTGTGTGAGAGAGAGAGAGAGAGAGTAGGGCGGGGTGAGGTCAGGGTGGCAGCAAGGTCGTCCTCGGTCACGCTACTCTCTCTCTCTCTCTCTCCCACTCTCAGATCCCCTCCCCCAATCTTCCTGTTATCTTTTGTTTGCTTTCCTTTACTTCCCTCCTTTCTGCCATTCCTCCCCCCCCCTCCCCTGTTTCCTCCCTCCTCCCCCTTACTCCTGTTTCTCCTCCACCCCCTCCCCTCACATCTTCCTCTACTACTTCCTCCCCTTCACGCCTCCTCCTCCTCCCCCTCTGAATCTCTTACCTCTTCCCCTCTGCTACCCCTCCTTCCCTCCCTCCCTCCCTCTCTTTCCCTCCCCTCCCCTCCACAGCTCACAAACGCTGCGTACTGGGGCGTTGTGTTTACCTCTTCTCTCCCTCCCTCCCTCCTGATTTATCTCCGCTTACCTCTCTCTCTCTCTCTCTCTCTCTCTCTCTCTCTCTCTCTCTCTCTTCCTCGTCTCCCTTCCTTCTCCTGTTTCTTTTCTTCCCTCACCCCCCACCCCTCTTTCTCCCTCCTTTCCTCCCTTTATCACCAGTCTTCCATTTACTCCCCACCTCCATCTCCCCTCTTCCTCCACCTCTCCCCTCTTCCTCCACCTCTCCCCTCTCCCCATTCATCCTCGCTCCCCTCTCTCTTTCTCCCCCATTTAATCTTTCACGTCTGTTCATATATTTTCGTCTTTTTGCATATATTCCTAATTCCTTCGCTCCTCTCTCTCTCTCTCTCTCTCTCTCTCTCTCTCTCTCTCTCTCCCCCCCCCCCATCTCTTACATACCCCCTTTCTCCCTCCATGTCTTTCCCCCCCATCTTTTTTCCCTTCCAACTTCAGATGCGGGAACATCTCCAGGAGCGGCCCTGTCCGTTCGTCTTCTCACCAATGTTTTTCGTCAAGGAGGTGCTTCACGCCAATGGACTTAGTATTAATGAAGCCCCATATTAGGGCCCCGAAGCTTCCGCATTTATCCAGTATCTTTATATTTCTTTTTTTAAACAATTGTCTTTCGTGTGTTGCGGTTGAATACTAGAACTGTCCCAACCGTGAGAGAGTTAATTGTACCAGTATTAACACGAACTTCCGTGCCCAACGCTGAATAAATCAATCTTGTTTTAGCGGGAATTGAGTGCTAGACTTTCCCCGACGATGAGGGGGTTGGTAAGGTAGACAGGTTTGCATTCCTTGCGTAAGTAACCTGACATAACCAAAGTGAAGTTCCCTGTGAAAGTCTGCGGACAGTGCAACCCATGTTTACGTACACGGTATCCTCGTGCTATAAGCTGACTCAACACCTCTTCCTTACCGATTTGTTTCTGATTCTACTCGGTTAATATATTCCCGTGTGTTATTTATGCAATCTGTGTCTATTTATAAAAAAGATATGAGCAGGAAAGAGAATATTAAAGGGTAGTTTAGGGAGAATAAGTGGGAAAGGAAGAGGCGCGCGTCACAGTCTTCAAATTTCAATGTTTATATGGAGTTGGGTTGGGTTGGCTTCAAATATCATAGTCTGCCTTGAGTGTACGGGACTGACGCACATTTTCTCTGGCAGTAATTGCAGTGTGCGTCTTTGAGTGAGATTTATTACACTTATTGCAGCTTAATATGTTGTGTCTCGTGAATATCGGTGAAATGTATTGATGACGGAGAGATATGATGATGTTTGTGCTGAGGAGGAGAGGACGGGAAGAAAGAAGAGAGGAGAGGAGATTATAGGAAAGGAGTGGGGAAGAAAGAAGAGAGGAGAGGAGAGGGGGAGGGAAGAAGAGGAGAGGAGAAGAGAGGAAAAAAGAGGACAGGAGAAAAAAGAAGAGGGGAGAGGAGAGGAGAGGAAAGGAGAGGGGGTAGGAGGGTAGGTGAGGTGGTGGGGAGGATGGAGTGAGAGAGTTATGTTGATGGCTGAAGGTTGAAGGTAGCATTTGTGTATAATTATATCACTGCCAGGTTTATCTCTAGGTACATTATTATTATTATTATTATTATTATTATTATTATTATTATTATTATTACTATTATTATTATTATTGTTGTTGTTGTTCTTATGATGATGATGATTATTATTATTACTATTATTATTATTATTATTATTACATTCTCTCTCTCTCTCTCTCTCTTTCTCTCTCTCTCTCTCTCTCTCTCCCTCTGTGTGTATGTGTGTGTGTGTGTGTGTGTGTGTGTGTTTCCCATCTCATGCTTTCCTCTCCTATCTCACCTCTCTCCCTTTCCTCCACTTCCCTCCGCCTCTCCACGGCCTTTCCTCCATCCCTCCATCTTATATTTTTTCCCCTCACTTCCTCTTTCCCCCTGCCCCCTCCCCCCTCCACCCAGCCTCTCACCCCCCCCCCCACACCTTACTTCCCGGATATAACTTCTTCCCTGGCTCAACACGCCCTGACTCCTCTCCTCCTCCCTCCTCCCCCCTCACCCTTACTCCTCCCCCCTCACCCTCCCCCCTCAACCTTACTCTTCCCCTCTCATCCTCTCTCCTTCCCCCTCATCCTCCCTCCTCCCCCACACCCTCACTCCTCCCCCCTCCCCCTCACTCCTCCCCCTCCCCCTCACTCCTCTCCCCTCCCCCTCACTCCTCCCCCCTCATCCTCCCTCCTCCCCCCTCCCCACTCCCCCCTCATCCTCCCTCCTCCCCCTCACTCCTCCCCCCTCCCCCTCACTCCTCCCCCCTCACCCTCACTTCTCTTCCCTCCCCCTCACTCCTCTCCCCTCACCTTCACGCCTCCCCCCTCATCCTCACTCCTCTCCCCTCATCCTCACTCCTCTCCCCCCACTCTCACTCCTCTCCCCTCATCCTCACTCCTCTTCCCTCACCTTCACTCCTCCCCCTCATCCTTCCCCTCCCCTCATCCTAGCGAGTCTCCCCTCACTCACACCTACTCCCTCCCCCCCCCTCTCTCTCTCTCTCTCTCTCTCTCTCTCTCTCACACACACACACACACACACACACACACACACACACACACACACACACACACAAACCCCTTCCACCTTCACATACCCAATTCCACACACCAACTTAACAACACCATTCACTCTGGTATATCCCAATTTTAAGTGATGTAATTGGGCTGGGAGATAAGTAGAGGTATTTCTGGTGTAGGTAGGTGGTATTAGTAGTTTAGTACAGAGAATGTAACGTAGGAAATGTACAGTAATGTGCTATGAAGTACTTAGGTCCCACTGTAACGCTGTCACATCCAATTACTTGCGTCTTTCATCTTAATCATGTTTCCTGTGTTCTTGAAGTAGTGTCCGTTAGTGTGCGTTAAGTAGTGGCCGTTAGTGTCCTTGAAGTAGTGTCTGTTAGTGTCCGTTAGTGTCCCATATTCCTTCATTCTGTCTAATTTATCCATAATTGTCTTCATTATTTTTAAGGATGAGATGGAGGGATGGAGAGGGAGGGGGAGGCCGAGGATGAGATGGAGGGATGGAGTGGAGAGGTATATGAGAGAGGGGAGTGTGAGCTGGGAGCAGGGCAGGGAAATGGCGGGGGACAGGGCGACATGGAGGCGATTTGTTTGTGGCAACCCCTTACGGGATTACTTCGTCTGGCAATGGATAGATATATGTTTGTTAGATGAATTGTGAACACTGTGTAAGGGGTGTGTGGTTTGTTTTGGTGTACCGTGCGGTGCTGCCTCTCGTACCTCTGTTTTTCTTCCTGTTTGTCCGTCCTGCTTGGCGTGTTTGGAGTGCTTGAAATTACGTGTAGGATGGTGGTGGTGGTGATAGGATGGAGATGATGATGGTGATATGGATAGGATGGAGATGTTGATGATGATGATGATGATGATAGATGTAGGATGGAGATGATGATAATGATGATGAGGAGGATAGGATGGAGATGATGAGGATGAGGATAAAGATAGGATGGAGTTGATGATGATGATGATGATATGGATAGGATGATGATGATGATGGTGGTGGTGGTGATGATGATGGGGATAGAATGGTGATGATGATGATGATGATAAGGATAGGATGATGATGGTGATGGTGGTGATGATGATAGATATAGGTTGGAGATGATGATGATGATGATAATGATGATGGGGATAGGATGGAGATGATGATGATGATGATGATGCTCCGTTTTCTGTCCATGGTAAGGGTAACTCTACCTATAAACACATTTCCCGGCTGTGTGTAAGTTCCCCCTTTAAACACTTTACGTAACTTCAAGACACGCATTGGACCCTCCCTAGCACCTGTTCCGTAGCGATTTATTTTGAACAGCTTGAACACTCTCTTGGTGTATCGTTTTAGTATTCCTCATAATTTGCAGTAGTATAATAAGCAGAATAAATCGCTGCGGAAGAGGTGTCACGTCTGCAAAGTCACTTAGAAATCGAATGCTGTACCTCTCATGTCCATTCCCTCGTGTGTGAAGGTTTAGGGAACGTTGGTAGGATTTAGACCCCTCCCCGACACGCAAACGCACTCTTGTTGTGGCGCCTTTGCGTGTGTGTGTCCTGTGTAAGGGTGTCGTGGTGGGTGTGGGGCTGGAGAGAGAGAGAGAGAGAGAGAGAGAGTGTGTGTGTGTGTGTGTGTGTGTGTGTGTGTGTGTGTGTGTGTGTGAGAGGTATGGTCTGTGCTGTGGGAGGAGTGGTGTGTGTTAGGGCTGGGGGTAGGGTAGGGTAGGATAGGGTAGGGTAAGGTAAGGTAAGGTAAGGTAAGGTAAGGTAGGGTAGAGTAGGGCAAGGCAGGGCAGGGCAGGGCAGGAGTGACGTCGAAATCTAGTGAATGGGAAGGTGTAATGTGTGACGGTGTGGGAAGTGGTGATGTGTGGTTTGTGAAGTGATGACATACGAGGGTGTGTGATGTGGAATTGGAGAAGTGTGAAGGTGTGGTGTGTGTGTGAGGTGGTGTGAGGGTGTGGTGTGTGTGTGAGGTGGTGTGAGGGTGTGGTGTGTGTGTGAGGTGGTGTGAGGGTGTGGTGTGTGTGAGGGTGTGGTGTGTGGGGTGGCAGGGCAGGGCGGGAGTGGCGTCAACAGCGAGTGAATGGGAGGGTGGGTAGATGGGGGGGCGACGCTCCTGGCCGCCCCCCGTGCCTGACAGTGCCGCCCCTGCCGCCACCTGGTCACCACGCCCGCCCTCACGCTCCACCCCCACCCACTCACGCTCCATTCCCGGTGTGGTGGTGCTGCTGGTGGTGTGGATTGTGCCGCAGTGGTAGTGGTGTTTGTGTTGTAGTGGTGTTAGTAAGCCTGGGGTTGTGGTGGATGTGGTAGTAGTGGCAGGATCCGCGTGACTGAGGAGAACAACAACTCTTCCTCCCCATACGTCACGCAATAGTCGCCTCACAAATCCGGGTTCCTGTGTAATCATACTGGCCATCACTCTGGGGTACAGAAGCCTTGCCTGAGATCTCATAGTGTGTCCGGGAATCGAACCAGGGACCTTTCTTTCGTGATTTGAGTGTGTTTTCGATTACCGCCACCGCTACAAGCAGTGATGATCGGTGATACTCGTAGTGAAGTGCGTGAGGTGCAGGCCGTGGGTATCGGTGGTGGGTGGTGGTGAGGGGCGAGACACGACCGTCCGCGGGCGAAGACGACGCGGCAGTGAGGGTCGGGGCAAGGGGCGGCGTGACGGGGGCAGGAGGGGGGTGGGGGCGGGGCGGGGCGGGGGAAGGAAGCAACAGTTCTGTGCCGAGATAATTGCCGTGTGCAGCGTGTGGCGGGGCCGGGCACGTATAGGCAGATTTGGAGAGGCAGTCAGTAGCGAAAAGGAAAAATGAAGGCTGTGTGTAACCCCTCCACACGGACAAATTTCTTCTAAGCAAGATATATTTCTGTGGAGGTAACAAGATCTGTCTAAAGAAGGCCGGCTTCATGGTGTCCCTCGGTGTTGTCCTGCTGCCTCACATGCCCTGCCACACGCCTTGCCCCTGCCGTCGCCCCTGCCCTCTGCCTCAGTGATCGTCAGTGCCGGCGTCATGGATAAGATTGCCGAGTACCTGCGCGGCGACCGTGGCGGGTCGGGAAGTGGCCGCAGCCGCACCAGCCGATTCCTGCGATACTCCGGCTCCCGAACCGCCACAGCCCTGGACTGCATCAGCGCACCCTCCCTCCCTGAGATGTCCTACACCGCCAGGAAGTACAGCTCGTCTAGTGTGTACGGTGTGTCGCGGCGCAGCGGCAGTCGCGAGAAAGATGGCGAGAGGAGCAGCCAAGATCGGATATCCTCTGGCCGCGGCGGCAGCCAGGAACGTGTCAGCTCCGGGTACTCCTCCAGGCGAGGCAGCTCCGGCAGCGACCTTCCGTCCTCCCCCGTACCGCCGCCGCCCCCGCCCCCCACCAGCCTCACCAGGGCACCGTACAGCGGCACTAGGACCGAGGCCGCCCGGTACTCCCGCAGCAGCAGTGGAGGGGACCTGGGGGGCGGGGGGCGGCAGGGGGTCGCCACGGATCACACCACACCCCGCCGTTCCTCAGCATCAGCCCTTCTGAGCGGCTACTCCACACTGGAGCGCCGGAATAGTCGACGCAAAAAGGATTATGAGCGCAGGAACTCCGACAGGAGCCTGGAGTCCTCGCTGTCCTACGCCTCCCTGGATCGCCGCAGCAAGTACGGCCGCACGTACAGCTGCGACCTGCCCTCGTGCCGAACCACCCCCATCAAGGACTACACCAAGGAGCTGTACAGCAAGTACCTCAAGCCCACCCCATCCATCACCACTACACACGCCCCCGCCATCGACACAAAGACCTCCGCCAGCAGGAAAGGCGAAGGTGATGGCGAGGGTCGTCAGTCGTGGCTGAGTGAAGGCCCCAGCGCCAGGAAGGTGGTGGATAGGGAGCGTAGCCCGTCCCTGCAGGCCATCCACGAGGGTCTGGCCAGGATCAACCAGGCACTGAGGCGGCACAGGGACACGGCGCCCATCGCCAACGGACCTCACTCAGCCACGCCCGCCGCAGCCAAGGTCCCGCCTCCTCCCCCGCCGCCGCCGCCGCCGTCCTCGTGCCGCATGGAGACGCAGGCGGCCCACAGCATGAGGGCGGCGCTGGCGGTGGGGGACAGGAGGGCCACCGCCCCCCGTGTACGTGTCAACAAGTTTGCACCGCTGACGGAGGAGATCAATGTGGAGAAGCAGATCAACCTCAAACCAGACATTGTTATTCCGGTGAGATAAGGTGCCACTGCTGGGGGGGGGGGGAGAGTGTATGTGTGTATCTTGGTAAAAAAAAATAATTATACTTTAGTGGTGTCTTTTCTGTCATTTTCAGCCATTTCATCGTTTCTCGTATATAGTGTTGGTGTAATCTCTCTCGCCATCAACATATGCCCCTTTTGTCTTAACTTACCGAAAGATGAGTCTGGTGGAATTCCTAGCCAGTCGGTGTTAGCATTAGATTTTTTTTTTTTTATGCGAGGAAGAAGGAACCAAAGGCTGAGATTACACTAAATTGGCCTGTCTAACCTCATCATTGTGCCACACCTTACCACACCAGACAGAGACGTAAAATCTGTATACGTTATTCATTCACATTTGTAATTTCGTTTGGGTACTTGAGAGAAAGTGAAATTCGGACAAGAAGCTATTCCCTAACACCTTCATCTAGGCGACTTATTTTTACTTTATTTTAATCTTGCTATATACAGACGATTTTGCACAGCTTACGTGAGGCTGTAGGATCTAGAGGGGTTTATCCTTAATCCCTTTACCACCTGGGGCTCACCTGTGCTAATTAAAATTGTCTACAGGTAGCGAGATTAAACCAGTAAACTAAATCGCCTGTTTGAAGGGGTTAAGTACCGTCATATAATTACTTGTGGCATTTACTGAAAGGGATTGAGGGAAATAGGAAGGATTATGGCGCCTTGGAGGGAGTGTTAGTGTGTTTAAGTGTTTACTGTAATTCTCTCTCTCTCTCTCTCTCTCTCTCTCTCTCTCTCTCTCTCTCTCTCTCTCTCTCTCTCTCTCACACACACACACACACACACACACACACACTCTGTCTCTGTCTGTCTGTCTCTCTCTCTCTCTCTCTCTCTCTCTCTCTCTCTCTCTCACACACACACACACACACACACACACACACACACACACACACACGCACGCACGCACGCACGCACGCACACACACACACACACACACACACACACACACACACACACACACACACACACACACACACACACACACACTAGGAAACTCGCCAGGTGTAGCGGCTGTAAAACACCTGTAATTAACCTTATAAATCAACACCGTTTTTATCATTTACTTTCTCCAGGTAACTTTATATCCAATTCAGGTGAGACATTTTAGAGATGAAGGGACGAATTACATCCTTCACGAGCACATTGAGGTGATTTGGCCATGTGTAGAGGATGGAGAGTGAGAGACTGACGAGGAGAGTGTATGTGAGTGAGGTGGAGGGGGGGAGAGGGAGGGGACGGCCAGTAATGAGATGGAGGGATGGAGAAGTATATGAGGGAGGGGGGTGTGAGCTGGGAGCAGGGCAGTGAAATGGCGGGGGACAGGGCGACATGGAGGCGATTTGTTTGTGGCCATCCCTTACCTGATTAAGGCGTCCGGCAATAGATAGATAGACAGACGAACTCGCTCAGTAGTCGAGTTCCTTTTAAACTTCAAGACTAATACGTATTTTTTGCTCTTTTTTTTTTTTTTTTATGCAAGGAAGAAGGAACCAAAGGCCAGGAGTCCGTAAGATTGTTCCCTCCAAGAAAAAACAAAAACAAGATGACACAGAGCCAAATTCAGGATCCGTTCATTTCGAGATGCCTGGACACACTGCGATTGAAAGACTGGAGGTCGTAGGCAGTAGGAAATACAGAGGGAGACAGTTCAAGAGTTGACCTGTTGCATACGTGAAGGACTGGGAGTAACGGGGGTTGCATTAGGGGGTTGGGTGGAAAACGGATGAGAGTTTGTTGCCAGACGGGTGCTACGTGCCCTGGGATACAGACTTCACTCACCCCTTCACTACAGACGCTTTCCCTAGGCTGACTAAAATCGTCTGGTTGATAGTAATAATGAGAGAAAAGTTACATCATCCGAGAGAAGATAACCCCTCCAAAGACAACCCCTCCAAAGATAACCCCTCCAAAGACAACCCCTCCAAAGACAACCCCTCCAAAGATAACCCCTCCAAAGATAACCCCTCCAAAGACAACCTCTCCAAAGATAACCCCTCCAAAAATAAATTCCTCCAAATCTATGACATTTCAGTACTTATTACCAGACGATTTTTTTTCCGCTTACCATCGTGGTCTCAAGCGTACAGAAACGACAATGGTTAGATGGATGGGTAGTGCGTCCTTGAGTGTGAGGCCTGGGGGGGCTAGGATTGCGAGTGAAGAGTTGAATGGATGGGACTGGGATGTATTGGTGTTGTGATGAGGAGGGGTAGACTGAGATATGTTTGGGCATGTTGAGAGGATGGAGGATGACAGTTGGGTGTGGAAGTGAGAAGTGTGAACGTCGAGGATAAGGTTGCGAGAGGCAGATGGAAAAGAAAAAGAAAAGAAATGGGACGAGATCATAGACTGTGACCTCGGGGATAAAGGACTGAATAAGGAGGCTGTCAGAGATCGAGCAGCGTGGAGAGCGGCCATGAGGTGACCAAGGGCGAAGCGTGGAAGCCTGTTGGAGCTTTTGTAAACGATATGAAAAGACATTGAGTATATGAAAAGGATTTATGAAGGCGACATGACACCTCTCTCTTTTGAAAAGTGTCACCAAAGCAGAGTGAGAGTTGAACTAGATAATATATTGATGTGAAGGACTTACGAGCACACATATAGTTTCATTACAACAAATACTTTTCCATGATTTTGTTGTTGAAAAATATAAATGAATGGATGTGTGGGTCATTATTAGTGATGATGATGATTGATGTTGATGATGATGATTGATGTTGATGATGATGATGATGGTGACGATGATTGAGGAGGAGGAGGAGGAGGGTGATGTTGATGATTGATGATGATGATGGTGACGATGATTGAGGAGGAGGAGGAGGAGGAGGGTGATGTTGATGATTGATGATGATGATGATGATGATGATGCCTGCAGTAGTAATAGACTCCCTGAAGCTGAATAAAATCGTGCACAGACAGCAAGAAATACATTAAAAAGGGCACCCTCAGGCTGAAGGGGTTAAATACAATGAGGGTCGGATTGTATTAAGCAAAAAATAAATCGCTAAGGAAGAGGTGTTACGGCTGCTTAGAATACTTTAGAGCACATGGTTGGGTCACTATTAAAAGTGTGTGGGGCCCTGGCACTTGGCTGAGACACTTACTTCCACACCAAACACTTATTATTAGCCAGGGGGTGGGGGGTGGGTGGGTTGAGAGAGAGAGAGAGAGAGAGAGAGAGAGAGAGAGAGAGACAAAGAACTAGGGAAAGAGGAAGCGAAAATGAGAAAGAAATTGAATTGAGAGAGAGAGAGAGAGAGAGAGAGAGCAAGACTGGCAAAGGACCAGGGAAAGAAGGAGTGAAAGTGAAGAAGAATTTGAACTGAGGAAGGAGAGAGAGAGAGAGAGATTCTACACGGTGCAGTAAATGTGTAAGATAATGTAAAGAGAGGATGTGGTTAGTGAGTGGTTGGTTGGGTGTGACGTGTGCGTGGATGTGTCACCTGTGTGTAAATGTTAAGTGTGTGTGTGTGTGTGTGTGTGTGTGTGTGTGTGTGTGTGTGTGTGTGTGTGTGTGAGAGAGAGATCCTTTGACCCTGTGTATGTGTTGGTATGTGGGGGGTGGGGGAGGGTTGATTGACGTGTGGTGGTGGTGGTGGAGGTGGTGAGGCAGGTGGCATAGGACTGGTATTAGTATGTGTGGGGTGCTGTGGTGTACCGGTATCATTCCAGCCCACACCAGACGATTTTACCCAGCTGAGAGAAAGCCCTAGAAACCTTAAAACGAACCCCCTACTCTTGACGACATTAGCCAACCTTAATTCCTTTCCTTGGGCGATTTATCCAGATTATTAAGGATCTCTTTGGAGGGTTAATGAAGGCTTGTACATAACCCCTCCTGAATAAAATCGTCTGAGAGGGCAAGAGAAACTGGAAATAACGCGATGGGATTGGAGGGGTTAACAGGCCTTTGTGTATTAGTGGGTAGTACGTGAGTGGGGATTGGTTGGGATTGGGGTGTGGTGTGGGTGTGGATGATGTGGGAGGGTATAGAAGTGGGTGTGGGTGATGTGGGAGGATATAGGAGTGGGTGTTTGTGTGGGTGTGGATGATGTGGGAGGGTATAGGAGTGGGTGTGGGTGTGGATGATGTGGGGGGTATAGGAGTGAGTGTGGGTGTGGATGATGTGGGGGGTATAGGAGTGGATGGTGTGGATGATGTGGTGGGTATAGGAGTGGATGGTGTGGATGTCATTCTTAGAGGAAGGGTAATATAAGAATGTGTGTGTGTGTGTGTGTGTGTGTGTGTGTGTGAACTCGTGTGTATATTGAGATAGGGGTAACTGTGAGATAGTGGGGATGGAGGCAGGAGAGGTGTGGGTTGGAGTGGGGTAATGGTGGGGGTGGGGGTATGGGGAGTGGGGTAGGAGGGGTGCGGATGCTGGTGCGTGGTTTTGTGTACGTGTGTGTGTCCCCATTACCGCTCACTGCTGTTTTATATTCACGTGTTTTTCTCCCTACTGCGTCACGGGTTTTCCGTGTGTGTGTGTGTGTGTGTGTGTTTGTGTGTGTGTGTTGTGTGTGTGTGTGTTGTGTGTGTGTGTGAGAGAGAGAGAGAGAGAGAGAGAGAGAGAGAGACTTTCTAACATGCCCTAGACAAAGCTCACTCCCCAGTAATATAGAGCCTGACGATGAGGAGCTTTACTCATGGTGTCCTTACCCCTTACTCATCCAGTGTGTACAGAGGTCAAGGGTCAGTCTCTGTCTGTAAATATTTCTCACACTTATGCCTTCCTGGAGTGGTGTGGAAACGTGTGATGGGTCTTTTTCATTTTTGTATATATGGAAGTCATGCAAAATTGGAAAAAAACAAATGATATTCTTTTGATGTATCAAAGAAAAGGAGGAAGTGAAACCAGGAAATAGTTGACTAAATTCTATGTCTTTCTGTACACAAGGAAGTGATCTTGACTTTATGAAGCAGGAAGTGAGTTAATTAAAGGTATGAGCTGAGCCTCCACCTGTCCTTGGGGTTCACAGCCAATACTATACTGTGTTCACCTTAACTTGGCCCAGATTTTCGTCCTTTTGTGGCCCATTTCACGTAGCTCAGTGGCAGAAAAAGATAATGTGCTGTACTTTCCTTAGCACTTCTTCGTGATTGGCATCATATTCTAGTGTTAATTTTTTACAGCCAATTCTGCAGTTTGTTCACCTTAACTTGGCCCAGATTTTCGTCCTTTTGTGGCTTAATTCACGTAGCTCAGTGGTAGAAAAAGATGATGCGCTGTACTTTCCTTAGCACTTCTTCGTGACTGGCATCGTTAATCTTTCACAGCCTATACTCCAGTTCATTCACCTTAACTTGGCCCAGATTTTCGTCCTTTTGTAACTTAATTCACGTAGCTCAGTGGCATAGGATGGAGAGAGAGAGACTGACGAGGAGAGTGTTTGTGAGTGAGGTGGAGGGGGGGAGAGGGAGGGGGAGGCCAAGGATGAGATGGAGGGATGGAGTGGAGAGGTATATGAGAGAGAGGGATGTGAGCTGGGAGCAGGGCAGTGAAATGGCGTTGGACAGGGCGATATGGAGGCGATTTGTTTGTGGCCACCCCTTACGGGATTAAGGCGTCCGGCAAAAAATCATTGGCAGGAAAAGACGATGCTCTGTACACTCCATAGCACTTCTTCGTGACAGGCATCATGTTGTAGTGTTAAGCTACTGTTAAACTTAGGCCTCAAGATGGAGAGGTGGCAATTTTGGGCCAAGTAGAGTGAAAAGGATATAGTGTGTGTGTGTATGTGTGTGTGTGTGTGTGTTTAAGGAATCTCCGTAGCACCTCTTCCTTAGCCATTTATTTTTGGATATTGGCTAATTAATATTCTTTTGTACGTTATTTATGCAGAGTATGGCGATGTTAGTAGGATTTATGTAACACAGAATAGGACAGTAAGGTGTAAAAAGTAAAATAAACCGCTTAGGAGAAAGTGTTTGGGATACTTTCTTCACCGTCGATAGTACCGGTCTTGTGGTCATATTCTCTCTGCGTAACACCTTTTCCTTAGCGATTTATGTGTGTATGGATCACAGTTTCCTTCCTCTTGCAGTTCACGTAGCTCAGTGGCAGAAGAAGGCAATACTGAACCTACATCCTTTCCGTAGCACTTCTTCGTGACTTGCATCATATTGTAGTGTTAGCAGTTATATCTCAGCATTCAAGGTGGAGGGAAGGGAATATTTGGCCAAGGTAAAAGTGAACAGAGTATACGCAAAATAAATCGCTAAGGAAGAGGTGTTAGGGAGCTTCCTTAACCGACAAAGATACGGGTCTTGAGCTCGTATTCTCGCCAGTTAAGGAAGCTCCCTAACACGTCTTCCTTAGCTATTTATTTTTGGCTAGGGCAGGTTAATATCAGTGTGTTATTTATGCAGAATTTGGCGATATTGGAAGGATTTATGTGAAGCTCCGTAACACCTCTTCCTTAGCGATTTATTATTGGAAGGATTTATGTAACAAGAGGGCAGTAAGGCTTAATAGACAAAATAAATCGCTGAGGTTTTGGTGTACGGGTGTTTGTGTGTCCCCCCCCTCCCTCCTCCTCCTCCTCCTCCTCCTCCTCCTCCGTCTGAACTCTACGCCCATTTTCTTTCGCGTCCCTCCCCATATTTTGAGAGAGAGAGAGAGAGAGAGAGAGAGAGAGATTTCCTCATTCGGCAGCTTATTTCCCGTAGCTCAGTGCCGAATAAGACAGTATACCACGGCTCTACATCCTTTCCATAGCACTTCTTCGTGACTAGCGCTGTATTCTGGTGTTAGTCTCCTGTTACCTGGATAGAGAAGAGTTGTAGTTAAGATCATTTATGAATACTTAGGTGTTTTATTTTTATGAGTGAGGTGGAGGGGGCGAGAGGGAGAGGAAGACCGAGTTTGAGATGGAGGGATGAAGTGGAGAGGTATATGAGAGGGGAGGTGTGAGCTGGGGAGAGGACAGTGAAGTGGCGGGAGACAGGGCGACATGGAGGCGATTTGTTTGTGGCCACCCCTTACTGGGATTGAGGCGTCTGGCAATTGATAGATTTATTTGTGTTATTGTTATTTAGGTGAGTGTGTGATTTCCTGATTTTCCTTCATATTAGTTAAGAATGTGTGTGTGTGTGTGTGTGTGTGTGTGTGTGTGTGTGTGTGTGTGTGTGTTTTATGTACATCAGAATCTCTAAGAATTGTTTATGTGTACTGTTGTGGTTTCTTGTTTTTCCTACATTTGTGTGTGTGTGTGTGTGTGTGTGTGTGTGTGTGTGTGTGTTAGGTTATGGCGGGTGTTGGAGCTACACATCCGGTGAACTTGTACTATCACTTTCTATTCCCAGTTTTTTATCCTAGTACCGTGTCGTGTACCTGTGTGCTAATTAGAGGTGTTTTTATTACAGGTGAGTGAGTGAGAGTGGTGTGTGACGGGACGCGGGGAAGGTAAGTGTGGCGGATCTGGTTACCGGTAAAATTATATTCATTTTACTCTAACTTGGCCCAAATTTTCATCCTTTTGCTGCTTATTTCACGTAGCTGGCGAAAAGAGACAGTACTGCGGCTCTACATCCTTTCCACAGCACTTCTTCATGACTAGCATCGTTTTATAATGTTAATCTATGGTTGCAACTCGGCATTCAAGGTGGAGAGACGGTAATTTTAGGCCAAGTTAGAGTAAAAAGAGTATAGTCATGAGGAAGCGACGAAGCTCTTTGACAAGGAAGGTAAGACGTCAGGAATTACAGCTGTGTATCTGTACGTGTATAAATAGTACGAAAATAAGTGCATTCGTAGTGGAACCAATTGTACGCATGTAACGAGGAAACAAATCCATTGGCAGTGGAACAAATTGTGTGGTATTTTATCTGTCCATAGCTAAACGCCGCAATCCCAGGTGGCCACAAACAAATCGCCTCCATGTCGCCCTGTCCTCTACCATTTTTACCTTCCCTCCAACGCACACAACCAAAGGCGTCTGGCTATTGATGGAGAAATAACACAGAATTTGTTCCACTGTCAGTACATTAATTTTCGCACTGATAGTATATGAAACAGAAAAAGTAAGTGGTTTACGGTCAGTTATTGCAGACATTCAGGAAACTACATACGTGGGATTAAACTGTTGAAAAAAAAGGTGACACGTACTGAGCAACGCGTATGTATTTTTTTAAGTTTGCCCGCTGAATATACAAAAGCAAGATGGATATAATTTAATTTTGGAGATGGCGCACAAACTAGTTAAAATTTATGGATGAATTATTTTTGACGGTTGCGCACATCCAGTAAAAATGTCGTGTTTTGACTCCGGGTCTGGTGGTGACTGTCCGGTAAAGGCGCAGATGTAAACACGGAAGGGTGGTGACGTCACGACCCGCCATATTTACATCACGTGCCGGGAGGGAGGAAGGGAAGAGGAGGAGGAGGAGGAGGAAAACAAACCAGGTATATTATTATTATGATTCTTAAGCATAAGTTTTAAGTTCGAGTGCCTTAGACGCCTTCACGTGGTGGCGCTGATATAACGGGGTGGTGGAGCTGTCCGGTTATACAAACGTCCCTCAGCTCACTTCCTATCCCCCAAAAGGATGATGGTGGGGTTCAGGGTAGGGGCGTCTTGAACCACCAGTCCACGGGGTTCAGTTTCAGATGAACCCGGGGCTAGAACAGAACTAAGATCATTTATTTATGCTTTTATCTTACCTCATTCACCCGTCATACACTTTACAACCAATAAACAAGTGAATAACAGCGTGAATAATGCAGGAAAATGATTTAGGATAAGATTTAACTGTAGCGGAGATGTGAGGCCCTAGTCTAAGTGGCCTGGGAGATTCCGTAACAAATCTTTCCCAGCGATTTACTCTGCACGACACCTGAATTTCATCTTGTATATAATTGATATAAACCACGTCGATATTAACACGATAGGAGTAGCATAAAAGACGGCGACGATATAAGTAGCCTACCGGAAGATGCTAAGGTGTAATCTCCAGACTAATTCGCTAAGGAAGAGGTGCAACGAAGCTTTCTGTGTCATCGAAAGTGTGGCTTTCGTTTTTTTTGGTGAGAATAATTGGTCAAAAGCTTTTATGAATTCTGTTTCTTGTTCCTATAAATATTTGTGTCATTTCAGCTCCTGTGTATTTACCTCACCTGCCTACACCCCACACACCTGTCACCACCCCACACACCTGCCACCACCCCACACACCTGCCACCACCCCACACACCTGCCACCACCCCACACACCTGCCACCACCCCACACACCTGCCACCACCCCACACACCTGCCACCACCCCACACACCTGTTACCACCCCACACACCTGCCACCACCCCACACACCTGCCACCACCCCACACACCTGCCACCACCCCACACACCTGCCACCACCCCACACACCTGCCCACACCAACACACCTGTTACCACCCCACACACCAGCCACCACCCCACACACCTGCCACCACCCCACACACCTGATACCACCCCACACACCTGCCACCACCCCACACACCTGCCACCACCCCACACACCTGCCACCACCCCACACACCTGCCTACACACCAACACACCTGCCCACACCAACACACCTGTCCACACCCCCCACACACCTGCCTACACCCCAGACACCTGCCACCACCCCACTCACCTGCCCACACCAACACACCTGCCCACACCCCACACACCTGCCACCACCCCACACACCTGCCACCACCCCACGCACACACCTGCCTACACCCACAGCACCTGCCTACACCCCACACACCTGCCTACACCTCACACACCTGCTACACCCACACACCTGCCTACACCCCACACACCTGTCTCCCTGGTAACCATGGACACCAATATAGAGGTAGTCATGAGCGTATTCCTAACTTTGATTTTATTTTTATTTAATGCAAGAAAGAAGAAACCCAAGGCCAGGACACCCCAATGATTGTTCCCTTTAAGAAAGAACAAAAACATGATAACAGGGAGCCAGATTCAAGATCCGTTCATTCCTCACTAAATGTCTGCTGGTGTGGGCGGTGGCGGGCGGTAGTTGTAAGCCAGAGAAGTGTTCGTCCGCCCCCGCCCGCGTCCAGTGTGGCCTGTTGTATGGGTTGCACCTTCAATGTGGCGATTTATTTATTTATTTATTTTTAGTTCAAGTCCAACAGTTTCAAAAATTGATATGAATGGAGAACACCTGGAATATGGTATGGATTTTTTTTGTTTTGTTTTTCCTTCCCCTTCAACTGTCAGAAAATGTCAAGACGATTTTATTCATCATATGAGTGGATGGTTAGGAAATGCAGGGGTATACAGCCTTCATTGACTCGTTGCATACGTGTTTCTGATCTGTTACCTCTTCACTGCGAGGGCGTGTATTTTTAGTCCTGTCTCCAGACGATTTTATCCTAGAGGGTTAGATTTTGAAATTGAGGGAAAATTTTGAAATTTAGAGATTACATTTTGAAATAGAGGGGTTACATTTTGAAATACTGGGGTTACATTTTGAAATAGAGGGGAAATTTTGAAATAGAGGAGAAGTTTTGAAATAGAGGGGTTACATTGTGAAATAGAGGGGAAATTTTGAAACGGGTTAGATTTTGAAATAGGGGAGATTTTGAAATAGAGGGGTTAGAAACAGGGCTTCAGTAACCTTCCCTACCCGTTTTTATTTTTGTTTTTTTATTTTTTAAGTTGTGGCAGGACGTGGCTTGTGTTAGACCAAAATTCAAATTCCCCGGCACGTAGCATTCCCGTCGCCATATCGTTACGTCGGTTAGTTGGCGCGCTGTTTGAAAAAAGTTCGGTTTCTTGGACAGGCCTCGTAAAATCGTGACCTGGGATACACAAACGCCATTTACGATCATTCCCGTGTCGTAACTCGGCCTTTGATTTGCGGGAAGGACAAGGATGTGGATGTGATAGGAAGCATTAGGAGAAACACACTGAGGTGATTTGGCCATGTGGAGAGGAAGGAGAGTGAGAGACTGATGAGAGTGTGTGAGTGAGGTGGAGGGGGGGAGAGGGAGGGAGCGGCCAAGGATGAGATGGAGGGATGGCGTGGAGAGGTATATGAGGGAGGGGGGTGTGAGCTGGGAGCGGGGCAGTGAAATGGCGGGGAACAGGGCGACATGGAGGCGATTTGTTTGTGGCCACCTCTTAGGGGATTGAAGCATCTGGCAATACGAAGGGTGATCAGAAAGTAATGACAGTTCGTGCTATAACATGAAAACCTTGAATGATGGGAGGTAGGGGAGCAAGGAGAGTGCAGAGTTGCCTGTCCTTACGAGTTTGAACTTGTCGCCGTATGCCTGACTTTTCTTGTTTTATTGTTGTGAGTGAATGCTTCACTCTTGTTTTTGCTCTCTGGCCAGAAACATGGATTACTCGAAAGAAGGCTGCAGGTTCAACATTTTTACGAGGTGGAAACTGGGAAAGAAAGCAACAGAGATTCGAGGGGAATTATTACAAGTTTATCCAGACACTACTCCTTCCCTGGAAACTGTTTCCCGCTGGATTCGTGCTTTCACAGCAGGAAAAACTGAATTGAAAGATGAACAACGCTCTGGACGCCCCCGGACATCCGTGACCGAAGCAACAACTGTCCGTGCAAGGTCCATCATTGACGAGGATCCAACTGTAACTCTTAGGTTCTTAGCCTTGGAGCTTGATATCAGTTATGGGAGTGCATATGACATCGTGCATGAACAATTACACCTGAGGAAGAAGTGTTGTCGATGGATACCCCATTTGTTGACTGATGAGCAAAAGGCTGAACGGGTGAGGATTTGTCGTGTCTGGCTTGCTGAATTTGAACCAAATGGTCCAAAACGGTTCTCAGATGTTGCTACTGGAGATGAGTGTTGGATTTCATTCTTCACAACCCGTGACAAGCAGTCAAACATGGTGTGGTTGGGCGATGAAGACCCTCGACCTCAGATTTTGAAGGAAGGATTTCGCAGCCGGAAGCGCCTTTTCACCATCTTTTTCAATTCTCAAGGACCAATTTGCGTGGATGTGATGCCTGAAAAGTCCACTATCACAGCCCAATACTACACAGACCAGGTCCTTCCACAAGTCTTGGAACACAAGGCCAACACCGCACCAACCCGCCGTTGGTCTCGCCTTTTGCAGCACCACGACAATGCTGCACCCCACAAAGCTCGCCTCACTATGCAGTACCTGGAACAACAAGGTATACCTCTGCTCCCCCACCCACCCTACTCCCCTGACCTGCCTCCCCGTGACTTTTGGTTGTTTCCAAAAATTAAATCTGCCATCGCTGGGAAGCAATTTCATCGCATCCAAGACTTGGTGCGGACCGTCAATTCAGAACTCCGAAGTATACCGTCTTCAGAGTACCACGCTTGCTTCATGAAGTGAAGAAAGAGAATGCAACGCTGCACAGAGGTTGGAGGGGAGTACTTTGAAGGAATGTGAGTCATAGTTTGATAGTTCTTCATGATAATAAAAGTTTATGGACTCACTGTCATTTCTTTCTAATCACCCCTCGTAGATAGGTACACAAGGAAGCTGTTGACTCTACCTCTGTCCCGTTTTCTAACTTCATAAATAAATCCTGGCGACGAGACCGAAGATTACAGCAGATTATAACTGTTTTCTGCGGATGGTCAGGGGAAGGAGTGCAGAATTATCCCCAGTCTGGTTAATCCTGTAAAAAACATATCTTAGTTACGAAGGGGGATTGATGGTAAATAGCTGAAAATTCTGGGCATGATGAAAAACACGATTGGATTAGAGGTAAAATAAATAAATATATAGTTTCGTGGTGGCAAAAGACAGGGCGGTCCTAGAAACACACTTAGAGCCATCTTGTGTGTTACGGGAACGGCCCATCCTGCTGGTGTGGTCGCTGGGAGGAGGAAATTATGATGCAGCGTAGACGTACCCTTTTCACCCTAACATGGCCTAAAATTGTCTCCCCATTTTGAACGCTCATTGGTGACAGTGAATCTGAATTTGTTGCTAGTCACGAAGGAGTGTTAGGGAAATCTGGATATGTTGCTAGTCACGAAGTGTTAGGGAAATCTGGATATGTTGTTAGTCACGAAGAAGTGTTAGGGAAATCTGAATATGTTGCTAGTCACGAAGAAGTGTTAGGGAATGGATGTAGAGCCGTAGTGCCTGTTCAGGAGATGTGGCGGAGTGGAGGGAGAGAGGGGTTATAT
>NC_136999.1:54412721-54447721 GCF_032717465.1 Coenobita brevimanus | reverse complement strand
TTCCCTTCCCGTCCCATCCCTTCCCTTCCCTTCCCTTCCCATCCCTTCCCTTCCCTTCCCTTCCCATCCCTTCCCATCCCATCCCTTCCCTTCCCTTCCCATCTCTTCCCATCCCTTCCCTTCCCTTCCCATCCCTTCCCTTCCCTTCCCTTCCCATCCCTTCCCTTCCCATCCCTTCCCTTCCCTTCCCTTCCCATCCCTTCCCTTCCCATCCCTTCCCTTCCCTTCCCATCCCTTCCCTTCCCATCCCTTCCCTTCCCTTCCCATCCCTTCCCTTCCCTTCCCTTCCCTTCCCTTCCCATCCCTTCCCTTCCCTTCTCTTCCCTTCCCTTCCCATCCCTTCCCTTCCCTTCCCTTCCCTTCCCTTCCCATCCCTTCCCATCCCATCCCATCCCTTCCCTTCCCTTCCCTTCCCATCCCTTCCCTTCCCTTCTCTTCCCTTCCCTTCCCTTCCCATCCCTTCCCTTCCCACCAGTATCATCATAATATTCTGCAGTTCATCTTCATCATCATCACCACCATCAGTATCATCATAATATTCTGCAGTTCATCATCATCATCATCATCATCATCATCATCATCATCATCATCATCATCACCGTCTTCATCATCATCATCGTCACCATCATCATCGTCATCTTCACCGTCATCATCATCATCATCATCATATTCAGCTGTCCATCATCATCGTATTCAGCTGTTCATCATCATCATCGCCATCATCATCATCATCATCGTCACCATCATCATCATCGTATTTAGCTGTTCATCATCATCATCGTCACCATCATCATCATCGTATTCAGCTGTTCATCATCACATCTTCATCACATCATCATCATCACTAGAAGGTCGGTGCATCGCTTCCTCAGACGTAAAGTTCAACCCCTTCAGAACGATTACTTGTACTTAATCTTTACTACTTCCGGACGATTTTATTCATCCTACCTACTAAGGAGATCAGGAGGGCTTTATTTATTGTGGTGGTGGTGGTGGTGATGGTGATGATGATGATGATGATGATGATGATGAGAATATAATAGAGTACGATGATGACAGTGATGAAAAAGATAAATAATAATAATAATAATAATAATAACGATGATGAAAAAATGGAATGCTTCAAATCCTTAATATTTCTGAGGCGAGTGACGCGAACGGTTGCCTGCTGTCCGGTGTTCGATAAAATTAAATGTTGAGTATCGTTTGAAATACTTATGATGGTGCTGGTGTGAGACTGGTATGCTGGTGTAGGGAATCAGTAATACCCGCGTACCTAACTCCACCACAACGATTTATTTTTTGTTACTATCATCGAACGATTTCAAGAATGGTGGTTTTCAGAGAGATGGCGCTATAAAAGAATGAATTATGTCCATATACCAAATTCCTTCGCTTCCATTACGTATTTCTGTAGCGTATTGACATGGAAGAGGGTCCAAGTCGAGCCGAAAGCGTTAGTTACAATTTCAATATTTAAGTCGATTTGAATATTACGTCACGCCAAGACACAAACGCCTTTATATTTGCAGCCATATTTACCGTAGAAAATAATATGATAAAAGTCTAATGTTGTGTGTGCTTGAGAGGAACATAATTTTAATCCCGTGAAGGCGTGATGGTGCGAAGGCGAAGCAGGATTTCTCGCCCGCACCTGGTTGGCTAGCTTGGCGGTTGGAGCGTGACGTCACACACGATGATGTCACCGCTACTTTGAGCCAACATTTATCCTGTCCCACGTATCACCATTTCTACACGTCAAAATTAACTCCTAAAATCAGACGACGTGGTTTTTATTATGCGATTTGCTGCCACGACGAACTTGCCTACATGGCGGGTCGGTTAGGGCCTGACGTCACACGGGATGATGTCACCGCTACATCCAACTCGTGTTTAACTTCACCCCCGCATGCCTTTCACCACGAATCACTATTGAAATATTTTGTTTGTGGTATTGGATGATGTGCTTGGGTTGTGAAATGGTTTTTGTAATGATAGGAAGAGGATTATAGTGACATGTTAGATTCGGTAGCAAGTTTGAATATTCCTGGGAGCAGTTGACGTTTGATGCTACTTCAGTTTATATATTTCCTGTTTATTTATGTTGTTTTTAGGTTATTTTGTGATGTTATTTTGTTGTGAGGTTTTATTTTGATGTTAGAAAGGGTTAGGTGATGTGGTGTTGAAGTGGGAAGGAAGTTTGAATATTTGTGGGTGTGGCTGACCGTTGGTGTTGGCGAGGGGTGAGGGTGTGAGTAAATATGAACCACACCAGCAGTCATGTGAGAGAGAGAGAGAGAGAGAGAGAGAGAGAGAGAGAGAGAGAATAAGAGCTGTACTTCTTCACCTTGACCGACCTAAGCTGTGTAATGTATCCTACTCTTGATGTTCACTACCGGGATAGGCAGTGCGTTACATGAGTCCCAGCAGCCCTTCGACACACAACAGATGCCGGAAACACCACATGCCACCCTTTGAGCACTAATACCTACTGCCCATACCGATTACAAAATAGAGATATCATTTAGTGCTGGTGGGGTGGTGTTAGTCTCTCTCTCTCTCTCTCTCTCTCTCTCTCTCTCTCTCTCTCTCTCTCTCTCTCTCTCTCTCTCTCTCTCTCTCTCTCTCTCTCTCTCTCAAACTGTTCCTTACCCCAGCGTTGGTTGGGTCTCGCGTTCTTTCGGTCACCAGTCCACCACTTTAACACTTGGCCACTCCCCCATCGAAAACTGCATTCCGACCACTCCCTTCCGTCGCTACCCCTTCCTCACCCCCCTTCACCCTTCCGTTTCTCTCCCCCTCACCCTTCCTCAGCCCTTCCTCAGCCTCACCCTTTTATTCTCCCTCTCTCCCTCCCCTCTTCTTTCTCTCCCCCACTCATTCCTTTCCGTCTGTCCCTCACCCACTCCCTCCTGTCTCCCTCCTCCCTCCCTTTCATCACCCTCCCTCACCCTTTCCGTTACTTCTCCCCCCCCCACTCTTTCCCTCCCTCCCGTCTCCCTCCCTCACCCACTCCCTTGTCTCCTTCCCTCCCTTCCTCTTTTCTTCCCTTTCGCATCCCCTCCCTCCCTCCCTCTCTCACCCCCTTCCTTCCTCCCTCCCTCCCTGACCCTTTCCCTTCTTTCCTCCCCTTTCCTTTCCCTCCCTCACCCTACCTCCTCTCTCCCATGTTCCCCCCCTCTTTATTTTGAGTACTGAGGACGGTGGTGTAGTGGGCGGGTAATTTGACTAGCAACCAAGGAGACGCAGGTTTGAGTTTGGGGGCGGCCATGACAAGTTTGGCCAATTTGAACTTATTTTTTTAAAACTTAGAATTGAAATAGGGACCTGCCTTGTAAACTCGACGGTTGCGTGGCGTAAAGGGGAAAATTAGGACCTAGAAAAAGTGTGTGTGTGTGTGTACTATCTATATGTGTATTTATGTGTGTGTGTGTGTGTGTGTGTGTGAGAGAGAGAGAGAGAGAGAGAGTTCTGCTGGTGTCAATATAATAACATATGAAGAGTTGAATAATAAAGTGTGTGTGTGTGTGTGTGTGTGTGTGTGTGTGTGTGTGTGTGTGTTTACCCCATCAGCCTGAGGACGTGTGCGTTTTTGTTTTTGTTGCCACGAGACTTATTCAACATTGGTATAGGTATTTAGTATGAAAGGTGAATTAGTATGACAAGGTGATTTAGTGTGACAAGGCTAACTAGTGTGAAAAAGTTAATGTGTGTTAATTAGTGTGATAAGGTGAATTAGTGTGATAAAGTTAGTGTGACAAGGTGAATTAGTGTGAAAAGTTAGTGTGACAGGTTGAATTAGTGTGAAAAAGTTAGTGTGACAAGGTGAATTAGTGTGAAAAGTTAGTGTGATTAGGTTAATTAGTGTGAAAAAGTTAGTGTGACAAGGTGAATTAGTGTGAAAAAGTTAGTGTGACAGGGTGAATTAGTGTGAAAAGTTAGTGTGACAAGGTGAATTAGCGTGAAAAAGTCAGTGTGACAGGGTGAATTAGTGTGAAAAGTTAGTGTGACAAGGTGAATTAGCGTGAAAAAGTTAGTGTGACAGGGTGAATTAGTGTGAAAAGTTAGTGTGATTAGGTTAATTAGTGTGAAAAAGTTAGTGTGACAAGGTGAATTAGTGTGAAAAAGTTAGTGTGACAAGGTGACTTAGTGTGAAAAGTTAGTGTGACAAGGTGAATTAGTGTGAGTTAGTGTGACAAGGTGAATAAGTGTGAAGAGGTGAATTAGTGTGACAGTTAGTGTGACGGCGAATTAGTGGGAGAGAGTTAGTGTGACAAGGTGAATAAGTGTGAAGGTGAATTAGTGTGACAAGATTAGTGTGACGGTTAATAAACAGGCTCTTTCCTTACTCCCCAGCAACTTGCCTTACTCCCCAACAACTTCCTTCACTCCCCAACAACTTCCTTCACTCCCCAACAACATCCCTCACTCCCCAACAACTTCCTTCACTCCCCAACAACTTCCTTCACTCCCCAACAACATCCCTCACTCCCCAACAACTTCCCTTCACTCCCCAACAACTTCCCTTCACTCCCCAACAACTTCCTTCACTCCCCAACAACTTCCTTCACTCCCCAACAACATCCCTCACTCCCCAACAACTTCCCTTCACTCCCCAACAACTTCCCTTCACTCCCCAACAACTTCCTTCACTCCCCAACAACTTCCTTCACTCCCCAACAACTTCCTTCACTCCCCAACAACTTCCCTTCACTCCCCAACAACTTGCCTTCACTCCCCAACAACTTGCCTTACTCCCCAACAACTTCCTTCACTCCCCAACAACTTCCTTCACTCCCCAACAACATCCCTCACTCCCCAACAACATCCCTCACTCCCCAACAGCTTCCCTCACTCCCCAACAACATCCCTCACTCCCCAACAACTTCCCTCACTCCCCAACAACATCCCTCACTCCCCAACAACATCCCTTACTCCCCAACAACTTCCCTCACTCCCCAACAACATCCCTCACTCCCCAACAACATCCCTCACTCCCCAACAACTCAGTACTATCCACACCTCTCACTCACCTCTGCCACATCTGCACTTCACCTTTCTCACCTATATCGTTCCTTCTCCCGCCACCTTGTTCTCTTGCCACTCCCTCCCCTCCTCTCCCCTCTCTCTATCCTTCCTGTCTTCCCCTCCCCTCCTTTCATCCCTCTTTTTCCCCTTTCTCTGCCTCCCGTTGCCCCCTCCATTCCTTCCTTCATCTTCCCTCCCCCTTCCTTCCCTCCTCCTTCCTTCTTCCCTCTTTCTCCCTGCAGACGCTTGGCTTCCTTCCCCTTTTCTTCCCTTTTTCTTTGCCTGTATATCTGTCTTTCTACTTTATATATCTATGTCCATCCGTCCATGTCTGTCTGTGTCTATCCATCTGTCTATCGATCCGTCTATCCATCTATCTATTTATCTATCTATATCTATCTAGGGTATTTGGTAGTAAGAGAAGAGGTTTGGTGAGGGAGGCAGAGTGGATGAAACAGCAGTCAGAAGAGCATAGTTATATTGTGTTGCCTACCTGGGGATCTTAGTGTTGGTCATTAAGTGGTTTATTCCGTCATTACCCCGGCGACTTATTTCCTTTGTGTAGTCTTGGGGTTAGGCCAGGATAGATAGATAGATAGATAGATAGATAGCCAGGTCAAAGGTTAGGTTATTATTGTGGTGCATAACGTAAGGGCGACTTTTGCGAGGAGAGGAAAATACGCGTAAGGTGGTGTGTGTGTGTGTGTGTGTGTGTGTGTGTGTGTGTGTGTGTGTGTGTGTGACCTCATAGCTGTGCATACGGAGATAACAAACACGCCTTGAGTCTTGCTTAATTGTAGGCGCTTGTTGTTTGTCTCGTTTTTTTTTATTCATCCGTCCATCCATCCATCCATCCATCCGTCCATCCATCCGTCCATCCATCCATCCATCTATCCATCCATCCGTCCATCCATCCATCCATCCGTCCATCCATCCATCCGTCCATCCATCCATCCGTCCATCCATCTGTCTCTCCATCCATCCATCCGTTTATCTGTCCATCCATCCATCCATCTGTCTCTGTCCATCCATCCATCCGTTTATCTGTCCATCCATCCATCTGTCTCTCCATCCATCCATCCATCCATCCATCCATCCATCCGTTTATCTGTCCATCCATCCATCCATCCATCCATCCATCTATCCATCCATCCATCTATCCATCCATCCATCCATCCATCCATCCATCCATCCATCTGTCTCTGTCCATCTATCCATCCATCCATCCATCCATCCATCTTTCTCCATCCATCCATCCATCCATCCGTTTATCTGTCCATCCATCCATCCATCCGTTTATCTGTCCATCCATCCGTCCATCCATCCATCCGTTTATCTGTCCATCCATCCATCCATCCATCCATCCGTTTATCTGTCCATCCATCCATCCATCCATCCGTTTATCTGTCCATCCATCCATCCATCCATCCATCCGTTTATCTGTCCATCCATCCATCTGTCTCTCCATCCATCCATCCATCCATCCATCTCTCCATCCATCCGTTTATCTGTCCATCCATCCATCCATCCATCCATCTGTCTCTGTCCATCCATCCATCCATCCATCTGTCTCTCCATCCATCCATCCATCCATCCATCTGTCTCTGTCCATCTATCCATCCATCCATCTGTCTCTGTCCATCCATCCATCCATCTTTCTCTCCATCCATCCATCCATCCATCCGTTTATCTGTCCATCCATCCATCCATCCGTTTATCTGTCCATCCATCCATCCATCCATCCATCCGTTTATCTGTCCATCCATCCATCCATCCACCCACCCACCCACCCATGCATCTATACATACATACATACACACATACATACATACAATCATACAAAGGAATGTTTGTTAAGAGTGATATCTAGTTCTGTGAGCACGTACACGTACAAATACAGACATGTACGCACACACACACACACACACACACACACACACACACACACACACACACACACACACACACACACACACACACACACGCTGTACGTTCATACACACATTCTCTCTCTCTCTCTCTCTCTCTCTCTCTCTCTCTCTCTCTCTCTCTCTCTCTCTCTCTCTCTCTCTCTCTCTCTCTCACACACACACACACACACACACATACTGTACGTTCATACACACATTCTCTCTCTCTCTCTCTCTCTCTCTCTCTCACACACACACACACACATACTGTACGTTCATACACACATTCTCTCTGTCTCTCTCTCTCTCTCTCATTGCTGCAGCGCCATGAATAGCCTGCCTTGTTGATGTTTTTTTTATTACAACTTTTTTAACTTTGGTGATGGGGGGTCCTTGATGAAGCCTCAGTTCTGGCACGTAGTTTAAAAGAGAATATTCTATCTATCTATCTATATACCTAGGCTGCTTCCCCCAAGGAAAGGGAGGTAGCCGAGACAGGACGACACACTCCCCATTTACTCATCCACTCAAACACATTCATTCGGATCTTAGCCCCAAAGGGGAGAAGGGACAGATCCTCACCGCACCACACCACACGAGGGTCAACTGCGCAGTGCAATCAGTGACATCCGCAGCAGGGCCCTACAGCAGAGCTGGTTTACCCCTGCCACATCATAATAGACCCATCCCCTTACCCGCACCTGACCTGATCAGCTGATCAGACCAAATGCGAGAGAATATCCCCTCAGGGCTGCGTCATCATTTATTCATTCACAATTTCCATTTATTTCTGTCACGCACAGCCACTCTTCCTTGCTCAACAGACATCCCTCTCACATCCAGCGCTCTCTTCACACTGTCCATCCATCTTATTCGTGGTCTGTCTCTCAGCCTTACACCTCTCACATCAGATCTAGTTATCTTTTTCACCAGTCGCTCATTATCCATTCTCTCCATATGCACAAACCATCGCAACACCCTCTGCTCAACTCTACCAGCCATCTCCCGAACAACTCCAGTTCTCCCTCGCACTTCATCATTCCGCACTCGATCCATACGCGTCACTCCACACATACTCCTCAGACACCTCATCTCCATTACATTCAAACTTTTCCTCTCTGCTACACCCATATTCCATGTTTCAGCCCCATATAATGCAGTCGGTACCACAACACCCTCATACAGCCTTCTGTTTACATCCATTCTAAGTGAACGACATCTAAACACTTTTTTCATTCCTCACAGCACCTTACCTACTTCATTCATTCTAAACTTCACTTCTGTATCTATTCTTCCATCCACAGCAACATGTGACCCTAAATACTTAAAACACTCTTCCTCCTCAAGCAACTCACCATTCAAGACTATATTCATCCCCCTACCATCTACCAACCTCGTACACTTCATCACTTTACTCATATTCTCATTTACTTTCAATTTCCTCCTTTCACACACCCTTCCAAACTCCTCTGCCAACTGCCTCAATCTCTCCTCTGAATCAGCCACCAGTGCAGTATCATCAGCAAACAGCAGCTGCTTCAGATTCCACTCTCTCCCATCAACATTCACCAGACTCAGACCTCCACCTAAAACTCTTGCATTTAGCGGAGAGAGAGAGAGAGAGAGAGAGAGAGAGAGGGAATGTTGAAACCTGAAATAATGGATTTTGAATTTGGCTCGCTGTTATCTTTTGTGTTTTCTTGGAGGGATCTTTGTGGTAGGTGGGGGCACTCACCATCCACTCACTCAGTGTAGTGCTGCTTTGGGTGTCGGCTCTTTCCTGTCTTCCTTCCTTCCTCATCTGTCTTTCTTTCCTTCATTCTTTCCTCTTCCTTCTGCCTATGGGTAACTCCACACTGAATGAGAAGCCAAATGGTTTCTTGTACACCAGGAAACCATTTACTGTACTATGCTGGGTGGTAACCATATAATCAAATCATGGCGCCTGGTGGTTTAGTGGGTAAATAAGGTGCTCCAGTCGGATTGAGCCGGTGCAGGTTTATATCCAAGGGGTGGTTGGGGTTTACTGCTCACGTAATGCCACTCAGGGATGAGTGAGGCTGGTCACTGGCATCTTAAATGTCAGGACCAACTTGCATAGCCCCGGGTTCCTGTGGTCCTCATGGGGCGACATAGGGTTGGATGATGGAATAATCTTGTGCACTCCTGGCCTTTGGTTCTTTCTTTCTTGAATAAATAAAGATATTACAATGAAATGTTTTGTAATATTTTCTGTCCTACTGATCGAAGAGTGGGTGATTTTGTGGCTTTTTTTTTTTTTTTTTTTTCCGTGGAACATTTACAGGAAAAGTTGCTCTCTCTCTCTCTCTCTCTCTCTCTCTCTCTCTCTCTCTCTCTCTCTCTCTCTCTCTCTCGCAAACAGTCACAAGTCGTACTGTATATATTGGCATGGATTTTTTCCCCCCAGCACCGCCTCACCCGCCTCAGCGCCACTGCTGGGTGCTGCTGCCAGTGCCTCCTATATTGTTGTGCAGTTAGCGTTGGTGTGGATGGCGGTGTTAGTTGAGGCTGCTGCCAGACCAGTAGAACGCCTTTGTTGGCGAGGTACGAACAAGGCCATTTAAATCCGAAAGCATTGAAATGTGGCCCTGCACCCCGAGGATGCCTGGAGTATATTGATGACTGTCTATCTACCAAGTTTCGTGCCTTTACCACAAACTGTCTGGCATGTGGCCCTCTTCTGAAGATTTTGGACATGTTGTACTTGGCGCGTGTCACCCTCACGTGCCACGTGCACCGCCTGGGTGTGCTGAAACCTGTCGAAAACAAATCTTAAAGAATTGGGCATCATATGGTGCACACCACGCAGTGATCGGCCCTGTGGTTGCTGAGATATAAGCTTCTCAAAAGCGTTACGGTCGGGCCGGGTTGGGCCGCTCGTGTGTGAGAAAATGCTATTACTTGACGTGACTCGCCAGGGCTTCGCTTTCCCTCGTAACACCAAGACTGTGGCTCCTGTGGCAATAATGAGTATAATTGTGACGGGATTGGGGTACTGTGTTGTTTATGATGTTTATCCCTGATATTCAAAATATTATCTATGCCTGACGCTGCGTCCCGTGAGGGCTGTGCCATTGTGACAGTCTGTTGTTCAACCCTAATACTTCGCAGTAATGTATATACATAGTGTGTATATATATATATATATATATATATATAATTTGGCTGACCTGTCTTCTGCTCGGATTGCCCTGTATTTTACCTCACGCTGCGTCCTGTGAGGGGTAATCTTGAAGAAAGCACCTCCCCGTTTCTACACACACACACACACGTACTTACGTTAAGGTCTTTCTGTCATAAATGCTACTTTAAAAAATAACAGAATTTTGTACATTTTTAATCTGAATAATACAGGATGCACTGGGAGGCTGGTAGAAAAAGGAGAGAGAGAGAGAGAGAGGGGGGGGGAGGGGAGACGCAATGCTAACACGATTCCTCGGCCGAAGATTTACGGCGGCTACAGTTACTTGGGATCATATGGACAAAAATGCACTCCCTAATAATTTCCTCATCAGCAGGTCATAAGGAACTGTACCTCTGTCAGGGGTTGAGATTTAGACCCATTTTGATTATTTATTTATTTAGAATTCACTTATCATTTTCCGTTCTTTCCAGGACGCTGATCTCCGTTTTCTATACCATTTCTGTAGGAAGCTTGATATTCCCTGCATAAATTCTCTCTCTCTCTCTCTCTCTCTCTCTCTCTCTCTCTCTCTCTCTCTCTCTCTCTCATCTTTCCTTTGTTCCCTCTTTGTCTTCCGTCATTTCATGGTTTTCTATCTATTTATCTATCTATGTGTGTCTGTCCATCTATCCACCGATCTGTCTATCTGTCTTTATACTGTATATACATCTATCTGTCCATTTACCTCTATCCATCCGTCCGTCCATCCGTCTTCCTTCATCGTTTGTCTTTACCATTCCATTACCATTTTCAAACATTTCAATACCAATCAAAATTTTATTCGGTTTCTTTTACATCAGATACGCCCTTTAATGTTTTCTTTTTTTTTTAATATATATTCTTAATTCGCAGCTTTGCTTATTTCGCACACTTTGCCTCCCCGTCATCTCTCAGCAGCCCCCCCCCCACCCTCCACCCCTCTCCTCACGCCCTCTCAAACCCACTACTTCCCTCTCAACCCCATTCACTCTCTCTCAACTCCCTCCTTCTCCCTCCCTCCTCTCTCCCACCTCCCTTTCTTCTCCCTCACCCTCACCCTCACCCGCACCCCCACCCCCACCCACCCTTCTCTCTCCCTTCTCTTGCACTATCGGTGAGCCTGCAGCTGCCTCTCCCTCCTCCTCCTCCTCCTCCTCTTCTTCTTCTTCTCTCCCTTTCTATACTCCTTTCACTCAAACCTGGCCCAGATTTTCGTCCTTTCGCAGCTTATTTCACGTAGCTGAGTGGCTGAAAAAGACAATACCACTGCCCTCCATCTTCCCCATAGCACTTCCTCGTGACTAGCACCAGATTTCAGGGTTAGGCTCTTGTCGCAACTCAGTATTCAAGAGGGAGAGACGGCAGATTTGGGCCAAGTTAAGGTGAAAGGAGTATAGGCGGAGTTTTGCTGTTTTTATTTATTACTATTATTATTATTATTATTATTTGTAAGTTGATGTTTTGTGACCTAAAATTGACATCTTTTAAAAATTGACAGCACTTTAATTTGGCCCTAAAATGACGGCACTTTAACTTGCCCTAAAATTGACAGCATTTTTAACTTGCCCTAAAACTGACATCTTTAAATTGACATTCCTTTAACGGCCTAAAATTGACATCTCTCTATAACGGACATCACTTTAACTTGGCCTGAAAATGACATCTCTTTAAAACTGACATTCCTTTAACTTAGACTAAAATTGACGTCATTTTAACTTGCCCTAAAAATGACCACTTTAACTTGCCCTAAAATTGACCGCTTTAACTTACCCTAAAATTGACCTTTTTAATTTGGCCTAAAATTGACATCCCTTAAAAACTGACATCACTTTAACGACCCAAAACTGACCACCTTAAAACTGACCCCTTTAAACTTGACCTAAAATTGACACATCTTTAAAATTGACATCACTTTAACGACCTAAAATCGACATCTCTTAAAACTGACGTCCCCTTAAACTTGACCTAAAATTGACGTCTTACAGCTGACATCACTTGGCCTAAAATTGACATCTCCTCATCTTAGAGCTTTGACTAGATTAACATTATGATGCTAGTCACGAAGAAGTGCCATGGGAAGGAGGTAGAGCTTCGGTACTGCATTATTCGGCCAGTGAGCTTCGAGAAATGAGCTGAGACGAAGAGCTGAGCCAAGTTAAGGTGAAAAAACTATAGTAGTGGAAGGAGCTTGACCCGTAGAGCTCCCTAACACCTTTTAATTACCGGCTTATTCCAGTTTATTTTGGCATACAGGTCATTTAATTATCTCTTGTATATTATGGAGACCGAGAGACTAACGAGGAGAGTATGTGAGTGAGTTGGAGGGGGGGAAAGGGAGGGGGAGGCTGAGGATGAGATGGAGGGTTGGGTGGAGAGGTACTGTGTATCAGTGAGGGGGTGTGTGAGCCGGGGCCTGGGGGGAGGGCAGTGAAATGGCGGGGGAGAGGGTGACATGGAGGCGATTTGTTTGTGACCACCCTTTACGGTTAAAGGCGTCTGGCAATAGATGGATAGATAGTGGTAAGTCTGCCCTCCCTGTAGGTGTTTGAAAGATAGAAACAGCACACAAGAAAGCAGTAAGGCGTAGTAGGGAAAATAAATCGCTAAGGAAAAGGTGTTAGGGAGCGTCCTAAACTACAGCCTTCCTTTGTATTTTTCTGTGTGTATTATGTAGTCAGGCCACATACGGGAGAGAGGAGGTGGCGGAGAGAGAGAGAGAGAGAAACAAGAGGGTTTTGGCTGGAGAGAAGACACATGCCGCCCTCCCTACGTACATACATAGCCTACATACAACATATATACGTACATACATACGCACATACATACATACACACATACAGCATATATACGTACATACATACATACATCAGCATATACGTACATACATACTGTACATACCTAGACGCACATACATACATATACATACATACATATACACAAATACACTTATACATACACATCCATACGTACACACACACATAGTGTAATGTGTTGCAGTATTATGTAGGTAGGAACGTGGCCAGACTACAGCTACACAACAGGGTCGAGGGAGCTGTAGCATGCACCCTCTTGGCCATTTTGTATTTTGCGTTGTTTCTGTTGTGGTAGGTGGGGGCGGTCATCATCCACTCACCCGATGTAGTGCTGCTCTCGGGTGTCTGCCCTTTCCTCTCCTCCCTCCTTTCCTTCCTTCCTCTTCTGTCTTTCTTTCCTTCATTCTTTCCTCTTCCTTCTCCCTGTGGGTGACTACAATGAGTGACAAGCCAAATGGTTTCCTGTACACCAGGACCAATTTTCTGCGCTGGGTGGTAACCATATAACCAAATTATGGCGCCTGGTGGTTTAGTGGGTAATTACGGCTCTCTAATCGGATTGAGCCGGTGAAGGTTTATATCCAAGGGATGGTTGGGGTTTATTGCTCACGTAATGCCACTCAGGGATGAGTGAGGCTGGTCATTCATCTTAAATGTCAGGACCAACTTGCCTAGCCCCGGGCTCCTACGCTTCTCATGGGGCAACGTAGGATAGGATGATGGATGGATGGATGGATTGTCTGTATAAATCATGTAATATTTTGTGTCTTGTATGTGTTATAGATGTGGAACGTTATTTGGATGTGTGTGTGTGAGTGTGTGTGTGTGTGTGTGTGTGTGTGTGTGTGGTCAGTAAAGAATCAGAACACATTAATTTGCTGGGTAATGGGGGCACTTAACTAAACTGTGATCTCTTCTTTCTCTCTCTCTCTCTCTTTCTCTCTCTCTTTTAACCCATGTTTTTTTCTTTCTGTCTCCTCCCTTTCATTCTGTTCTTTCTCCTCTTTGTCCTTTCTTTGTCCTCTTTCTTTCTGTCCTCTTTGTCCTCCTTGTCTTTCAGTCGTTCTTTGTCCTGTTTCTGCCCTTTTTCTTTGTCCTTTTTTCTTTGTCCTTTTTCCTTTCTGTCGTTTTGTTTGTCCTTTTTTCTTTGTTCTTTTGTTCTTTCTGTCCTTTTTTTTCTTTGCCTTTTTTTGCCTTTATTTTTCCTTTCCTTTTTTCTTTGTTTTTCTTTGTCCTCTTTCAGTCCTTTTTTCTTTGTCCTTTTTTCCTTTCTGTCCTTTTTCTCTCCTCTTTTTTTCTTTGTCCTTTTCTTTGTCATTTTTTCTTTGTCCCTTTTCCTCTGTCCTTTTTTCTTTGTCCTGTTCTCATTGTCCCATTTTCTTTGTTCTCTTTGTCCCATTTTCTTTGTTCTCTTTGCCCCATTTTCTTTGTCCTCCATTTTTCTTTGTCCTTTTGTGTCTTCCTTTTTTCTTTGTCCTTTTTTTTCCTCCATTTTTCTTTGTCCTTTTTTTTCCTCCATTTTTCTTTGTCCTTTTTTTTTCCTCCATTTTTCTTTGTCCTTTTTTTTTCCTCCATTTTTCTTTGTCCTTTTTTCTATTTTCGTCGTCCTTTTTGGTCCTTTTTTGTCCTCCATTTTTCTTTGTCCTTTTTTGTCCTTTTTTTTTGTCCTCCATTTTTCTTTGTCCTTGGTCCTTTTTTTTGTCCTTTTTTCTTTGTCCTTTTTTTGTCCTTTTTTCTTTGTCCTTTTTTTTTGTCCTTTTTTCTTTGTCCTTTTTTTTTTGTCCTTTTTTCTTTCTGTCCTCTTTGCCCTTTTTTCTTTCCGTCCTCTCCACTTTTCGTCTGGTACTGGTACTATACTCGTCTCCGCCTCATCCACGCCGCCGTCGCCTCCTGTACAGGACTCGTATTTATAAACTTTCTCGCACCAGACACCCATATTTACGTGTTAGGGGACGCTTCGTAGCCCCTCCTCCTCACCGATTTATTTTGCTTATACCTTAGCATTAATTTGCATGCTTTAATATATCGTTTTAATATCCGCACAGTTTATAGCAGTGACATGCAAGAGGACTTGTGGGAGTCAGCTGTGGAAATATGTATAGTTTTGCGATATTTTCAGTTTTTGTTTTATTTTGAAGATGAACAGTGGACAAAAGATATATAATTAAAAAAAAAAAAAATCCATACACCAGACTACGGGTGTATATTCATAAAAAATTCCTAAGTTCATTTAAATGTGAGCCAGATTTTTGAATATGTTTGCAGTTGTACCTTCGCTTAAACACTTCACACGATAAACACTTCACAATCAGACTGAAGTGACTGTTAGAGTGAAAAATAAATGGCTAAATAACCGATAAAAGAAAAAAAGAAAATGATAGTGATATATCATGGAAATCTGTTTAAGTCCCTTTGTGAATACGGCCCTAGAGTTAAGAAATATAGTGAATGTTAGTGAAAAATAAGAATATAGTGAATTTTAGTGATGAATAAGATAAGGCTTAATGAATCCCGGTAATTTAACAGCTACGGAGGCCTGTGTATAGTAAAAAATAGGCTTAGATCTTCTGTGAATACGGCTGCTGACTTGTTTCACGTGCGTCTGGTCTCCGTAATGCCGGTCGATACGAAGAACAGCCCTACCGTAGTGACAGTTGCAAAGTGTGGGTGGAAAATCGGTCTTTGCGAGAGATTTCATGCCTATTTTGCCCAATTTTTTCGTTAACTATAAAAATAATTGTGACCCCGCCTTAGTAACGGGTATATTTATAAATTCTCCTTACCGTTAAGTTGTAGGTAGGAATGTTTGTATAACCGGTGTGATTGTCTTCGTTCAAACAGCACCTATACTTCTCTCCCATTTTGGAGTGAATGTTAGTGATAGGCAATGGAAACAAAGCGAGCTGTGATGAGAATATCGTTGAAATCGGGAAGGAAATTTTATAACTATAGTCCTTCGATGCTACGTCGTCTGCTGGGCATGATAACGATAGTAGTGTCGTCACGGTTGGAGGGTGACCAATGAACGAGGTGGACGTGACATCACCGCCCACCCCCAGCCAATCAGAGGGGCACCTGTGACGTCACCAACTGCCCTGGCCAATCGCGGGGGTTCCAGACCGGCCGCTGCGGGTGGCGGGGGAGTTACCATCTCGGAACGTCGCGAGCTGTTCAAAACTAAATAATTCTATGCTAATAATACTCAGAATACCATAAATCGTTCATATAATACTCAGTTCTCTAGAATATCGTAAAAATGTGGACAAAATCGATAGTGGCAATCCAGATTGAGCGCTTGATAGGAGTGGATATGTCTGGTTCCAGAGGCAAAATTCTCCGACCTGACATCTTTGGTCTGGCGGCGGGTCTGCTGGAGGGAGAGTCCACGCCTTTATCTTACTCAGTCATGGATTAGACGTGGTGGGGTGTGGGTGTGAGTGTACCGCGGAGTGCCACAAGTACACACACGTAGGATATAATTGTGTGTTAAGGCAGCGTGAGGAGCAGCAGCTGAGTGTGTTATGTGTGGAGGGAGGGAGCAGCCATTGTGTGATCTTGTTTGCGTTACCCACACTTCCAGGAAAAATAATTGATCTTATTACTGATATCGGGGATTACCTTCTCAAACTTTAAAAAAAAAGATAATTAGAAATGGGATAGTGAGTCAGTATATAGAGACTATAAGTATAATGAAGATAATTTTATAAAGGATATTTGTGTGATAATAGCTTTCTTAGTGTGTATAAATTCAACGGCTTATTTTGGGGTTACGATTTATTCCTGAACAAAATGGGGGTCTTTTTCCATTATGTTCCAGCCGTCTCAGGATTTAAAATGGCTGTGAGGAGAATTTTGGAACTGGAAGGATTAGATATAGGCTTAATCCTCTCAGTATTTATATAGATTCTACTTTTATACAGCAAAATCCCCTCCAGTTAAACGGATTACAGTGAAAAAGATGTTTATGTTAGTGAATTGAGTTATAAGGAGGTAAGTCGTTACTAGACACTACTGACGTTCATAGTTGCTCTTTCGTCTGTAAATTGATTATTGAAGTTTTTATTTGTAATTGTAGCTATTTGCCTTTTGTATTATTTGTGTGTGTGTGTGTGTGTGTGTGTGTGTGTGTGTGTGTAGGGGGGACTGAATTAGATATGGGCCGAAAACACCTGCATCAATATTGAAAACTACGTATAATATGAAGATACGATATTTTGAGGATTCGGTATTGTAAGTTATTTTGAGGATACGATATTGTGATGTTACGATATTTTGAGGATTCGATATTGTAAAGATGCGATATTTTGAGGATACCATATTGTAAGTTAATTTGAAGATACGGTATTGGAAGTTACGATATTGTATAGATACGATATTGCAAAGATACGATATTTTGAGTTACGATATTTTGAGGGTGCGGATGTAGTGGAGGTTTGTGTTGTAAGCTGTTTTATCACGGCTTGCGATAACACGATAAACCTCATCCTATCACCTCATGTGTGGGAAGCCGTGGTGGTGATATATAGTGATAGATAACACCCATATTCCCAAACACCTCTTCCTAAGCGATTTATTTTTGTTAATTACATCATGCTTGTATAAATCGTTCCTATATCACAACACTGTTTATGTAACGAACGTGCAACATTATATTAGCCGTATTCCCAAAAATAAAACGCAAAGGAAGTGTTGCTAGGGAGTCAAGGGTTGTGATACGTGACTGATTAAATTTATTTGGATGCCGTGTTTTGCCTGATGCAGTTGTTTTGACGCAGAGATTAGTGTGTGTGTGTTCACGTGTGAGGGAGAGAGGGGGGGAGGGGAGAATATGCACGTGCCTAGTTTGTGTGTATGTTTGTATGTGTGTGTGTGAGAGAGAGAGAGAGAGAGAGAATATGCACGTACCCAGTTAGTGTGTGTGTACGTGTGTGTGTGTGAGAATATGCGTGCCTAGTGTGTGTGTGTGTGTGTGTGAGAGAGAATATGCGTGCCTAGTTTGTGTGTGTGTGTGTGTGTGTAGGCCAATACCGCAACATCTCTGCTGTTGATTCGTGGTGTGTACGTGTGTGTGTGTGAGAATATGCGTGCCTAGTTTGTGTGTGTGTGTGTGTGTGAGAATATGCGTGCCTAGTTTGTGTGTGTGTGTGTGTGTGTGAGAATATGCGTGCCTAGTTTGTGTGTGTGTGTGTGTGTGTGTGTGTGTGTGTGTGTGTAGGCCAATACCGCAACATCTCTGCTGTTGATTCGTGATTGCATGTATTGGTGCAGCTTTGTTGTGGTAAGTGTGGTGGAGACAGCGTGTGGTGAAGGTGGTGAGGGGGAGTGGTAGTGTGGTGGAGAGTGTGGTGATGGTGGTGAGGAGTTAGTATGAGGTGGTATGGTGGATAGTGTGGTGGTGGTGAGGTGATGACTGTGTTGTGGTGAGATGGTATATGGTGATGTGATGGAGCAAGGTTGTGTGGTGGTGATGGTGAGGAGGGGAGAGGAAGTGTTTGGTGGTGTGGTGGAGAGATTGTATGGTGATGTGGTGACGGTAAGATGGAGAGAAAAGTTTGTGGTGGTAGTGATGATGTACAGAGATAAGGGTGTGGTGATGATGCGGTAGTGGTGATGTGGTAGTGAGAGAAGGTGGAGGCAGTTTGGTGGTGCTTGTGAGAGGGTGGGGGAGTTGGTGTGGTAGGGGTGAGGGTGTGGTGGTAAGTGTGAGAGGTAGCGTGCAGTGGTGTGGTAGTGCGTGTGGTGATCTGTGGTGTTGGTGTGGTGTCGCAGTGGGGTATACCAGTGACGTCACGGCCTCCCCCCCAAGCACCGCATGTGTGTGGGGGTGGTGGCAGCTGGGAGGAGGGGGAGGGGAGGAGACGAGGGTGGAGAAGTGGGGAGAGGTGAGGCATGGTTGTGGTAGTGGTGGGGAGGATGAGTTGTAGGGAGGGGGGAGAGAATTCTGTAAAAGTGGTAGAGTTTATGGGTGGGGAGAAAGGGAGGGGTTGTATTGGGAGGGGAGGATAATGTATGCAGGCAAGAACGAAAGCTGGGAACCAGTACAATTTCTCGCTCCCCCTAAATGCTGGACAGATGGCGAAACTCTAGATCCGGTTAAATCCACATTGCGTTAAAAGGATGACGTGTTTTTGGCGTTGGGAAAGACAGACAGAGGAAGATAATACTAGAGGTGACCAGTTTTGTGTATGAAGGACTAAGAATACCCCTGCCGGAAATAGAAAATGTGTGTGTGTGTGTGTGCGTGCACCGTAGAGATATTGGATTCAACAGCAGCGGAGTTTGCATCAATAACACACACACACACACACACACCGGGATTTTGAGAGGTGCATACCATATGACTGGGGAAGACGTAGTGGTAGGTGAGGTGTGTAGTGGTGGTAGGTGTGGTGTGAGAGGTTAGGGGTGTGTAGTGGTGGTAGGTGTGGTGTGAGTGGTTAGGGGTGTATAGTGGTGGTAGGTGTGGTGTGAGAGCTTAGGGGTATGTAGTGTGGTGGGTGTGGTGTGAGAGGGGTGTGTAGTGGTGGTAGGTGTGGTGTGAGAGAGGGGTGTGTAGTGGTGGTAGGTGTGGTGTGAGAGGGTAGGGGCGTGTGTAGTAGTGGTAGGTGTGGTGTGAGAGGGTAGGGGTGTGTAGTGGTGGTAGGTGAGGGGTGTGTAGTGGGGGTGAAGCGGGGTTTTGTCTGCTGATAAGGCTGGTTTCCTGTGTTGATATAACTGTACTCTGTCCTCCATTACTACCACTGTCATCATCACTACACATACCTACTGCCATCATCACCACAACTGTCACTATCATCATCATTGCCACTGTCATCATCATAATCACCACCACCACACTGCCACTATCATCATCATCACTACTAACACTGTTGACATCATTAATATCTTGGTAATTATCACTATTATCACCATCACTTCCACTGTCATCACCACACACACACACACACACACACACACACACACACACACACACACACACACACACACACACACACACCATTCTTCATCTTCCCTGCCTCCTCACTACAACTCAGACATCATCACCATCATCATCATCACCAATCTCTCGTGTCACCACCTCACCACACAAGGCCGTTTTATCGTGTTCAGTAGTCTGTAGCACTTTCATGATTGATTTATTTTCCGTATGGTACCGTAACATTTTCCATTGTGCTACTTATTCTGTGTCGACATTAAGCACTTCAATTAACTTTTTTTTTTTTTTTTTTTTTTAAAGCTTTCGTCGGGTAAGGAGGCTCCCTAACACCTTTTCCTTAGCGATTTGTTTTTGAATATGGCAAGTTAATATCCATCTGTACATTTTATGTGGAGAGTATAGCGATTTATAGGCGGGGAGAGTAAAGTGTATTAATCAAAATAAATCGCTGGGGATAAGGTGTTAGGGACGGGAGCTTCCTTAATCGACATCAGAGGAGAGGACAATAAGGTGTAATAAGCAAAGTAATTCGGTAATGAAAAGGTGTTGAGCTTTTGTAATCGATTTCAGAAGGATTTTTACGACAGGCGAGGACAGTAAGGTGTAATAAGCAAAGTAAGTCGGTAATGAAAAGTGTTAGGGAACTTCCTTAACCGACATTAGATGGATTTATATAACAGGCGAGGGCAGTAAAGTGTAATAAGGAAAATAAATCGATAAGGAAAATGTGTGAGGTTGCGTCCATAACAGACAGGAAAACGAGTCCATGGGTAGTGTCTGTGTTTGAATCAGCGTATGTTAGCCCACAGCCTGATTTGCCTCCATGAACTGAAGGAAATCGTCTGAAAGTAACAAGAATATAAAACATCATCCCATTAGAGGGGTTAAGAAGGTATAAATAGCAGAATATGGAAAATAAATCGGTAAAGAAAAGGTGTTTGTTATCCGTACTCTACGAGACGAGAGATAATAAATTCCCGGTCGTAATTTAGATACACAAACAAATAATTCCCGGTGGTAATTTAGGCTTCTTATTGCAGGGCGAACGAGACACGGAAGGAATCAGCTCATTCTTTTTAGTATTCTTTTTAACTAAATCAAAATTATATGCTAAAGTAGAGGAAGAGGATATTCGCAGGCTGAGGCGTACAGAAATGACAGTAATAAGGTGGTTGTGTAGTGCGTCCTTGAATGCGAGGCCTGGGGGGACTAGGATTGTGATTGAAGAGTTGAAAGGAAGGATGGGACTGAATTGTATTGGTGTTGTGATGAGAAGGGGTAGACTGAGATGGAGTTTGGATGTTAAGCAGATTGGGGATGGTAATTGGTGCAGAAGGTGAGAATGTGAACGTCGGAGGTAGAGTTGCGAGAGGCAGACCGAAAAAGACTTGGGACGAGGTTATAGAGTGTGACCCCAGGGTTAAGGGACTGAATAGGGAGGCTGCCAGAGATCGAGCAGCGTGGAGAGCTCCCATTAGGTGACCAAGGCTGACGCAGGCAAGGGTGTTGAAGCCTTTACATACGAATCGGAACGAAAATGAACCAGTCTCTCGTAGCAAAAATATATAGGAATGAAGAAAGACAAGGGTGGATAGGCTCAGCACACTCATTGTTTTTCCAAAGCAAATCATAGTTACGACAAATTTGATCGTAAGTTTGTTCTTGTATCCGTATGGGTCGTAAATGGCATAGATAGCTCCGTTGCACCTCTTCCTTAGCGATTTATTTTGCTTATACATTAACATTCTCTTATATGCTCTTTACATCGTTTCAGTAAGGACTTGGCTTGCTTTACCAATAATACAGGAGGATATTAAGGTGTAATGTAGAATAAATCGCCGAGGAAGAGGTGTTAGGGAGTCTCCTTAGCTTACGAGACTTGCCCATTGTTAGTCTCCGTCAGTGTCATCACCACATCACAATTCTCCACCTGTCACACCATCTTACATCACCACCTGCGTACTTCCTGAGGGCTGGGATCATCACCACCACAGCTCCACCACACATCACGTCACACCTCAGTACCACCTCCGCACCACAGCATCACACTTCAGTGCCACCCACACCACACCACATCACACATCAGTACCACCTCCACGCCACACTGCATCACACTTCGCTACCACATAACACTTCAGTACCACCTTCACGCCGCACTGCATCACACTTCCCTACCACCACATCACACTTCAGTACCACCTTCACACCGCACTGCATCACACTTCCCTCCCATCACATCACACCTCACCACACCAGCATACTACCAACACTCCACACCCACCTCTACAACACCACACCACACCACACTTCACTACCAGCACATCACCACACCACATCAAACTACACCACACTTCACTATTACCACAACACCCCACCACACACCACACCACACCACACCACCACCACACCACACCACACCCACAACCACCACACCACAGGCCACTACATCGCATAACCATCACATTACACCTTGCCTGGCTCATTTTACTGCCCTCATTTCTCTTGTGTGATGACTGTGGTGTAGTGAGGCCCGTTACCACCCTCGCGGTCACCACTACAACCATCGTGAGCTTCCTTTACAGTTATTACAGTAGTGAACAGCACCATCACCCAATCTGCCCCCAATACCACCATCAACACCAGTAAGATTGAGATGCACTAGGCTAATACAATCAGCGCGATGATGATGATGATTGTGATGATGATATAATTATTACGGTTCTTCTACTACTACTGCTACTACTACTACTACTACTGTTATTATTATTATTATCATTATTATTATTACTACTATTACTGTTATTTATTTATTTATTTATTTATTTGGTTGTGACGAAGATCCCTACCCCCTTTCAGCTTAGTTAATGGCCCTACATAGTCAAACTGGTGGGTCGATTTGACTAGCAATCAAGGAGACTCATTTCACCCTCATAACTAAGACCCATCGAATTTACCGAAGTCACGATTAGTATTCAGTGAGAGAGAGAGAGGGAGAGAGAGAGAATGATATCGAAATGGTTACTGGAAATTTTTTACACCTTTTTAACACTACCACCACCACTAGTCTCAACACACACCCATACACAAAATCTCTTCACCACAATGTCGTCTCTTATTCAATGGAGAGCCTGTCTGTAGAAGCGGGGTTAATATATAAGTCTCTAGCAACTCCGCAGTCTAATTTCGCTCCCTAAGCTGCGTAAAATCGTCTGAAATTGGAAGAATAAAACAGAAGACGGATAATCGTGCTTAGAGAGTTGCTAAATAAACCCCATGAATACGATTTTTTTCTAAGATGGGTAAAATCGTCTGGTGGGAACGGGAACAGGAAATGACGTCATCCGGCGCCGAGGGGTTAACCGCCGTCACTAATTCAAAACGGGTAATGGGGAGTGTTTGTTAATATCAACATGAATATTTCTTTCTCATGTGAATTAAGTCCTGTGGTGTAAGAGTGTATAAAGCTCTATTTATGAACAGCTAAAGGTATAAAAAGCTCTATATCATGAGTGGGGAAGTGAGGTGCATCATCATTATCATCACCACCACCACTTTCATCTTCGTTGTCATCATCATTATCATCGTCATTACCACCACCAGCTTCATCTTCACCACCACCACCATCATCATCACCATCACCTGGGCAGGAGGTCGTAATCTAGGTGCACAGGTGTTGGCTATCACTTGCGCAGCACACATCCACATCCACACCCACACCAGCACTCATTCCACTCACACCAGCATTCATTCCACCTGCACAAACACTCATCCCACCCACACCAGTACTCATCCTACCCACACCAGCACTCATTCCACCCACACCAGCACTCATTCCACCCACACCAGCTTTCATTCCACCCACACCTACACCAGCACTCATTCCACCCACACCAACTCCTGCTTCGTCGTCGTACACAAGGGGTTGAGAGAGAGAGAGAGAGTGTTTAGGTGTGTCAATGTGGGTACCCGCCTTGCCTCACCTTTGCCTCATTTGGAAGTATTCGTATTATTGTGTGTGTGTGTGTGTGTGTGTGTGTGAGAGAGAGAGAGAGAGAGAGAGAGAGAGAGAGAGATACTAGGTGTGTTAATGTGTGTACCTTCCTTGTTTTACCTGTGCCTCATTTGGAAGTGTTTATAATATTGTGTGTGTGTGTGTTTGTTAGAGAGAGAGATACTGGGTGTGTTTTTACCTTCCTTGTTTTACCTGTACCTCATGTAATATTGTAATGATGTATTCAGGAGGAAGAGCCAGACAGGTGTGGCCCCTCACCTGAGTAAACACTTGGTTGCTTCATACACACCTTTGCCTCTCTCTCTCACACACACACACACACACACACACACACACACACACACACACAGAAAGCAACATTAACACCAACACAGAATCACTAACACCAACACAAACACCAACACACACGAACACCAGAACACACTAACACCAACACACACTAACACCAACATATCCTAACACCAACACACACTAACACCAACACACACTAACACCAACACACACTAACACCAACACACCCTAACACCAACACACACTAACACCAACACACACTAACACCAACACACACTAACACCAACACACACTAACACCAACACACACGAACACCAACACACACTAACACCAACACACACGAACACCAGCACACACTAACACCAACACACACTAACACCAACACACACTAACACCAACACACACTAACACCAACACACACTAACACCAACACACACTAACACCAACACACACTAACACCAACACACACTAACACCAACACACACTAACACCAACACACACTAACACCAACACACACTAACACCAACACACACTAACACCAACACACACTAACACCAACACACACTAACACCAACACACACTAACACCAACACACACTAACACCAACACACACTAACACCAACACACACCAACACCAACACACACTAACACCAACACACACACTAACACCAACATATCCTAACACCAACACACACTAACACCAACACACACTAACACCAACACACACACTAACACCAACATATCCTAACACCAACACACACTAACACCAACACACACCAACACCAACACACACTAACACCAACACACACTAACACCAACACACACTAACACCAACACACACTAACACCAACATATCCTAACACCAACACACACTAACACCAACACACACTAACACCAACACACACTAACACCAACACACACTAACACCAACACACACACTAACACCAACACACACTAACACCAACACACACACTAACACCAACACACACACTAACACCAACACACACTAACACCAACACACACACTAACACCAACACACACACTAACACCAACACACACTAACACCAACACACACACTAACACCAACACACACTAACACCAACACACACACTAACACCAACACACACTAACACCAACACACACTAACACCAACACACACTAACACCAACACACACCAACACCAACACACACTAACACCAACACACACTAACACCAACACACTAATTCCTCCTTTCAGTGCTCTTTGGTCTACAGTTGGCTAGATTGTGACTATGATATCTTTTTTATGGGCAAATGAGAGGAAGGGTAATTGTACGAAATGATTTGGTTCTTGTTGACAGGATCCGTGGGTTAGCGATTTTTTTTTAGCGATTTATTTTTAGCCTTTAGTGTAGTTTGCCTTGGGTATTGTAGGCTGTTTTTCGACTGCCATACATTCCCTTTTAAAATACAATCATGGCCTCTTAAAATGTATACTTCGACTAAATCAATCTGTGGGTGTTGTTAAGATACATTGATTCGTTCCCTAAAGACTTTCGACATGTGGTTTATTTTTCAATTTGTGGCTGTCATTTTTTTTTTTTTTTTTTCGTGGTAATCTTTTCAGCATCTTCATTTTTTCTTAAATTTGGTGATTGAGTCGGGAGTTAAGACGAAAATTGTGTGTGTGTGTGTGTGTGTGTGTGTGTGTGTGTGTGTGTGTGTGTGTGTGTGTGTCATCGCCCATCGCTTACCTATCACGTGTTAGAGAGAGAGAGAGAGACGTATTAAGAGACTAGTGAAGTTTGTCATTTAGCTTGTATGTGTGTTTTTGAGAGAGACAGACAGACAGACAGAGAAACGTAGTGAGAGTCTAATCAAGTTTGGCATGTGTGTTTTTCTGCCCTCCTAAACGCACCCCTCGACCTTTAGGTAACAACTTTTTGACTTACCACCTTCCCTACACACCTGTCGACACGGCGGAAGGTGACCGTCTTATAAGGAGTTAGGTATATACTTAATGACCACTTAAGAATTGATCAAGGAAGGTCTCAAGGAAGTTCAAAGGTTACAGGAATATAAGGAAATAAATACCACTACAATTACAGTTTTTTTTATCTTTGGTACTGTCAGGCTATTATTATTATTATTATTATTATTATTATTATTATTATTATTATTATTGTGAAATCTGTCTAATGTTGAAGAAGCTCAGGAGAGAGGAATCATTTTGTCCCTTGTTCGAAAAGTAACTCTGTGAATGATAGTGGTGGTAGTAGTAGCAGTTGTAGTAGTAGTGGTGGTGGTGGTGATAATAGTAGGAGTTGTAGTAGGTGGTGGAGGTAAGAATAGTGGCAGTAGTACCTATTGTGTAGTATGGTATTATTATTATTATTATTAATTATTATTCTAATCACGGACGAAGAAAGGTGAGCACATAAAATTTCCTTCCGACAAATGAAAGTTTTGAGTCACACACACACACACACACACACACACACACACACACACACACACACACACACACACACACAGTATATAAAGTCTCAGAACAAATTTTTACGATAAGTCACCAAATCAGAAATAGTACTGCTGTTTTTCGTATACGAGGGAGGGGGGAGTGAGTTGGGGGGAGGGCAGTTAAATGATGGGTGACAGCGACTTGGAGGCGTTTTGTCTGCGGCCACCCTTTACGGGACTAGGGCGTCGGGCTATAGATAGATAGTTTTTCGTGTTCTTTCACATTTACGATAGTTTACCTGTGAAAATATTAGGCAGGGCAGGTGTATGCGTGGAGATAATTTTAAACAGTCTCATACACAGGTAAAGGTGAGGAAAGTTTATAATTACGACCACATAGGTTTATTTGTCACAGAGGCGGACAGACTCTCTACGTAATTCTCTCTCTCTCTCTCTCACACACACACACACACACACACACACACACACACACATCTTTCACAAACACATTTTTCTTGCACCATATTCTTTTATCTCACCTTCATCCATTTTCCTCCACTACCAAATTACCCCTTCCACCTTCTTTCTCTTCCACTTCCCACGTCCACTTCTGCCTTTCTCACTCTTCCACTTGGCTCTCTCTCACCCTCATCCTTCCTCTTCCACATCCACACACTTCCACCTTAGCATTTTACTTTCATGATTCCCTTCCCATCTCTTCTGCTTCCACCTTTGTCTGTGTCTTCCACTCTCCCTTTCCACCCTCTTCCTCTATCACTTTGACAACACTCTTCCACATCACTCTTGCTTTTACCTGTCATCTCGCTCTTCCACTTCCCCCTTCCACCTTCTACTTTGATCTTCTTCCACTGTTCACTTCTGCCTCCACCTTTGTCATTTAACTCTTCCACTTCCCCCTTCCACCTTGCTCCACCTTCCACCCAGCTCTCTCTCACCTTCACCTCCACCTCTCTCTCTCTCTCTCTCTCTCTCTCTCTCTCTCTCTCTCTCTCTCTCTCTCTCTCTCTCTCATAAAGCAACCTCTTCACACCTGGTGGGAATTGACACCTGTAATTAATTGTATGGTTTGTTTTTATTTTGTTTTTCTCTCTGTTCATCTTTTTAAAACACACACACACACACACACACACACACACACACACACACACACCATTTTCTTTATTGTTCAACTGTTCATATTTGATTTTATTATTGACACCAGCAGAAGATTCTCTCTCTCTCTCTCTCTCTCTCTCTCTCTCTCTCTCTCTCTCTCTCTCTCTCTCTCTCTCTCTCCCCCTCCCTCCCTCCCTCCCTCCCTCCCTCCCTCCCTCTCTCTGCCTTTCCTCCCCTCCCTTCCATCCCCCTATTCTCCTCCATCCATACTTTCCCTACCCTTCCCGCCATCCTTATTATCCTTTTCACTCATTTTCAGCCTCCCTCACTTCTCTCTTTCCTCCATCCCTCCTTTCCTCTCCATCCCACCTTTCCTTCCCTCCCCCACCCCTCCATCCATACTTCCCTTCCCTCTTCTCCCCTCCCTTCTTCTCTCCCCCTTTCGCTCCCTTCCCTATCTTTCCTCCCCTTCATCCATCCCTTCTCCTTCCCTCCCTCCCTTCCCCTCTCTTCCCTCCCTTCCTTCTCCCCCTCTTCCCTCCCTTCCTTCTCCCCCTCTTCCCTCTCCTTTATCCATCCTTTTTCTTTCCTCCCCACCTTCCCTCCTTTCCCCTTTACTCCCCTCCACCCCTCTTCTCTTCGTCTCCAGTTCAGAATTATTTTTCCTCCTATTGTCTTCTTCAGTGCCCCCCCCCTCTCTCTCTCTCTCTCTCTCTCTCATTCCTTTGTCTTTCTCTCCATTCCTTCACCCTCTCTTTCTCCTTCCCTCCATTCCTTCATCCTCTCTTCCTCCTTCCCTCCATCCCTTCACCCTCTCTTCCTCTTTCCCTCCATTCCTTCACCCTCTTCCTCCTTCCCTCCATTCCTTCACCCTCTTCCTCCTTCCCTCCATTCCTTCACCCTCTTCCTCCTTCCCTCCATTCCTTCACCCCCTCTTCCTCCTTCCCTCCATTCCTTCACCTTCTCCCTCCTTCCCTCCATTCCTTCATCCTCTCTCCCTCCCTCTCTCCATCGTACAGCACATTCCTTTTCTTCCTTTCTTGTTTCCCTCCTCTCTCCACTTTATCCATTCTTTCCTCCTCTCTCCCACCATCCCTTCCCTATCCAGTCTCTCTCTCTCTCTCTCTCTCTCTCTCTCTCTCTCTCTCTCTCTCTCCCTCCCTCCCCCTATTCCTACCTTTGTTCAACTTCCGTCTTCTCCCTCTTCTTATAGCTCTCTCTTCCTCCCTTTCTCGCCCTTCCCCCTTCTTCCCATCTTCTCTCCTTTTCTGCTTCTCATTTTCTTTTTTCCCTTTTCTCTCCTCTTCCGCCTTTGTTCTTCCTCCCTTATTTACCCTCTTCTTCCTCCTTTATTGTCCCCTTCCTCTTTCTCCCTCCCATCTCCTCTCCTCCTCCTCCTCCCATCTTCTTTCTCCATCTCATTACTCCCCCCCCCCCATGAGCTGCTCAAGGGTTAGCACGTGCCCTTCACCTCCTCTTCACTTATCTCTCTCTCTCTCTCTCTCTCTCTCTCTCTCTCTCTCTCTCTCTCTCCACACACACACACACACACACACACACACACACACACACACACAGTTACTCTTAGTTTTAAATATGCACAGACGTATGTACTTTTAAAAACGTACATAAACATACGCATAAATGTACACACACACACACACACACACACACACACACACACACACACACACACACACACACACACACACACACACACATCCCAAATTTATCTTACTTCCTTCCATATCTTAGACAGCAGAGTGAAAGGAAGGTGACAGGCGGCTGGGAATGTGACAGGTGACTGCTGGGTAGGGTAGGGTAGAGTAAGGTAAGGTGGGGTAGGGTAGGGTAGGGTTGGGTTGGATTGGGTTTGATAGGGGAGGGGAGGGTTGCTTAGGGTAGGGTAAGGTAGGGTAGGGTAGGGCAGGATAGGGTATGGTTAGGTAAGGTAAGGTAGGGTAGGGAAAGGTAGTGTAGGGTAGGGGAAGGTAAAGTAGGGTAGGGTTGGGTATGGCATGATAGGGTAGGGTAGGGGAAGGTGGGGTAGGTTAGGGTTAGGTAAAGTAGAGTAGGGTAGGGTAGGGTTGGGTTTGGTAGGGAAGGGGAGGGTTGCGTAGGGTAGGGGAGGGAAGGGAAAGGAAGAGAAGGGGAGGGGAGGGTTGGGCAGGGTAGGGGAGGGTAGTATTGACAGGGGGAGTATACTGATTAATTTGAGACTGGTGCAGAGGCTGGCATGCTGAGAGAGAGAGACTGCAAGGAGAAGGAGAGGGAGGCATGCTGGAATAACGACTAAAAACAAAGAGAGGGAGAGAAAGAAGCTCAGAAATGGAGAGAGAGAGAGAGAGAGAGAGAGAGAGAGGAACAGGTGTAGACTGGCTTAGGGTGAGGGAGAAAGAAAGATAGGGTGGGGAGAGGGAGAGAAAGTGAGGAAGGGAGAGAGAGGCCTTACTGGAAGTCTGGGTTGGGGTGATGGTTGCCTAGTAACACACACTGACTGGCTCTCTCTCTCTCTCTCTCTCACACACACACACACACACACACACACACACACACACACACTCCTATGGCCTCGTGTAGACTCTCTTTGGGCGTGGCTTTCCCGACGAGAGAGAGAGAGAGAACTGACCTGACACAAGCGTAACTACCTTCAGTCATTACAGGCAGTGAAGTGACAGTACATAAGGATGTGTGTGTGTGTGTGTGTGTGTGCGCGCGTGCTCTCATCCCCACACACTGACCTACGACACAGCGTGGATGGTGGGGGGGGTCGCACAGTACTATTTTCAGGGAGGCTATACCCCCCCCACGTGTATGTCTCTCGTGTGACAAATCAATAGCGAGTCTTCCTGGCCGAGAGACAGACAGAGAGGGGGGGGGTCCTGGGGTGTAGGAGGGGGGCGTGGCGTGGCGTGGGGTGCCGTGAATCTGCCGAACACTTGCCTGTCTCCTTTACCCTATACTCTGTTCATTCCAACTTGGTATAAAATGGCCATATGTGTCTGCAATACCCCGGAGATATTGTCTCTCTCTCTCTCTCTCTCTCTCTCTCTCTCTCTCTCTCTCTCTCTCTCTCTCTCCAGTACCCCGTAGATATTGATCTGTATTTTCTGTGTGGTTCTCTCTCTCTCTCTCTCTCTCTACATCTCTCTCTCTCTCTCTCTCTCTCTCTCTCTCTCTCTCTCTCTCTCTCATGCTAGTCACGAAGAAGTGTAGAACCACAGTATTCTTTTTTCTTTTTCTTTTCCTGCCACTGAGCTGCGTGAAATAAGCTGTAAAAGGACGAAAATTTGGGCCAAGTTTATGTGAGGGGAGTATAGGTGGCATCAGTGTGGCAGTTTCATTTGTGTGGTGAGCAGACGTGGTTGGTGTTTGTGGTGAAGGCTGGGTGTAGTGTGGTGTGGTTGTGGTGTGTGATGGAGTGTGGTGTGGTGTGTGATGGAGTGTGGTGTGATGTGGTGGTGTGCGATGGAGTGGAGTGTAGTGTAGTGTGGTGTGGTGGGATGTGTGGTGTGTGATGGAGTGTGGGGGGAAGTGGTGTGTGTGGTGGAGTGTGGCATGGTGTGGTGGTGTGTGATGGAGTGTGGTGTGGTGTGGTTGGATGTGGTGTGTGATGGAGTGTGGTGTGGTGTGGTGGTGTGTGATGGAGTGTGGTGTGGTGTGGTGGTGTGGAGTGACGCCATCACCCTCACTGGCCGCACCAATAACACCAGGGAGAGAGGGAGTAGCCTAACCACGCCATTGCTGGGGTGGCGACTTGGTGGTACGGTCGCTTTGGTGCAGGCCTTATGTTTGCAGGACGCTTTGTTTTAGTCCCTTTTTAACCAGAGATTGTGAGGTGAACGTCAACAAATCTATACTCATTTTACTCTAACTTCATCCAAAATTGCAGTGTTTCCATCTCGAATACTGAATTGTATTGATTTACACTAGAATTTTGCTACAACCCGCGAAGTGCTATGGAGAGGATGTAGAGCCATAGCAGAGATTTATGCTACAATATGCTACTACACGCGAACTGCTATGGAAAGGATGTAGAGCCATCGCATTGTCAAATTTGTCTTTTTCAACTACTGAGCTACGTGAAATAAGCTACGAACGGACGAGAATACGTGAAATAAGCAACGAAACGACGAGCATACGTGAAATAAGCAACGAAAGACGAAAACCATAATATAAAACCACAATAACAATTTTTCTCAACAAATCTACATCATAACACGTTTTCTGTAGTATTTTCACCCTAACTTGGCCCAGATTTTCGTCCCCTTGCAGCTTGTTTCACGTAGCTCAGTGGCAGAACGCAATACTCCGGCTCTACATCATTTCCATGGCACTTCTTCGTGATTAGCGTCCTAGTCTAGTGCTGATTTAGTATTACAAGTCAGAGTTTGAGATTTTAAGCGCCATATACATTAATAAATCGGTAAGGAAGAGGTGTTACGGAGGTTATTTAACAGTTTAATAGTGTTTCTCTCTCTCTCTCTCTCTCTCTCTCAAGTTAATAACAAGACCTTTTAATTACCTGGCCAGCCCGAGATCCTCAGCCACGTCCTCCTCCTCCCTTCTCACTCTCATCGTCTCTTTAACAGTACTTCACTATCTCTCTCTCTCCTTTCTTGTACACACACACACACACACACACACACCATTCTTCCACCCATCCACATCTCTCCCATTCTTTCCTTCTGACTTTCACCATTTTCGTCATTCACATCTCCACTTCCTTTCCCCTTCCCATTCTCTCCCCTTTCCCTTTCCTCCCCTACCTCCCCTCCCTCCTCCCTCCCTATTTCACCCCTCCTTTTGCCTCCCTTCCTCCCCCCTTACCTCCCCCTTCCTCCTCTTTCTGTGCTTCCTCTTTCTTCAACCTCCTGTTTCCTACCCTCCTCTCCTCTTTTCTCTCTTTCCTCCTCTTCCTCTTCGATTTCCTCTTACCTCCCCCCCCCCATCTCCTTGCGAATCTCCATTTTCTCTCTCCACTTCTCTCCCCACACCACCTTCCTCTCCTCCCCCTCGTATTTTCTCCTTATCTCCCCTTTCTCGTCTCCCCGTACTCGTACCTTCCCTCATTCTACTTCCCTTTTCCCTCCTCTCCAATCGATTTCCCCTCCTACCCCGCCTCACTCCTCTCCCCCTACCTTCCCTTTCTCTCCCTCTGTCTCTCCCTTCTTTATCCCCTCTCCCCACCTCCCCAATCTCCCCTCCTTCCATCCCTGCTTGCCTGCGCCCTTATAGCGTCTGGGGTGCGCCTATTGAAGCTTCTCGGTGCGATATCATGATCCGGTTGTCAAGTGGAGGGAGTTGTGAGGGTATCCGGGTGAGAGAGAGAGAGAGAGAGAGAGAGAGAGAGAAGTAAAGGTAGGGAGAATGCGTAAGGAGGGGAGGAAGAAATGAGAGAGGGAGGGGAGGGGGTGAAACAGACAGACAGAGTTGATAGCAGTTAGACGTAGAGAAGAGGGTTGTCTGAGGGAGATAGAATTGCATGAGTGAGGAGAAATATTAGGGAAAGGTTGAGGGAAGAAAGGGTAGAGAGAGGGAGAGAGAGAAAGAGAATTGATAGCAGGGAGACGTAAAGAAGAAGGGAGGAAGGGGGCTATGAGAGAGAGGGAGAGAGAGAGAGAGAGAATTCATAGCAGGGAGACGTAGAGAAGAGGGAAGAGGGCTGTGAAAGGGAGGTAGAATTGGATGAGTGAGGAGAAAGGGTAGGGCAAGGTTGAAGGAAGAAATGTGAGAGAGAGAAAGGTAACAGCGAGAAGGTGAGAAAGGAAGGCAAGGAAAGGCAAGAAGAGAGGAGGAGGTGGTGGTTGCAGGGCGAGATTGAGGGAGGCATTAAGCGCAAGAAGGAGAGAGGAGGAGACCAATAAGGGGGTCAGGGCAGAAGGAAATATGTGTGGAAAGAGGAGGGAGGGAAGGTAAGGAGAGAGAGAGAGAGAGAGAGTGGAGAGATGTGTGGAGGATGTGGAGTTGAGGTGGGGTCTGTGTTTATCTTTAGAGGAGTAAAACATAAATAGTATAATGAATAGAGTGTACTTATATTTTTAAGGGCTAGCGAAAGAAATTTGTTGAGAGGAGGGAGGGAGGGAGAGAGGAGTAAAGGTAGGGAGAAAGTGTAAGGAGGAGAGAAAAAAGAGGGAGGGGAGGGGAGGAGCAGTAGAGGTAGGAAAGGAGAAAGAGTGAGGAGCAGAAATAGTAGGGGAGGAAAAAGTGAGAAAGGGAGGGGAGGAGAGGGGGTGAGGAGCAGTGGTAGGAAGAGAGAGGGAGGGGAGAAGAGGAGGGAATTCAGGGCTGGAGGAGGGAGGTTAAGAGCAAGAGAGGGAGGGTACGGGTGGGAAGGCAGGGCAAGGCGAAGGAAATATGTAGGTAGGAGGGAAGGTAAGAGGGAGGGGGGAGGGAAGAGGAGAACGAGAGAGGTGGTTTGGTGTTGGGGCAAGGTTGAGGAAGGGAAGCTACGAGGGAGAGAAAAATAGGGGGGTAAGAAAAGAAAGATGAAGGAAATAGGAGAGGGAAGGAGAGAAATAGGACAGGAGTGGATAGTGAAAGGAAGAAGGATGAAGAGGGTGAAGGATTGAAGAAGAAAGATTGAAATGGAAGGAGGGGGTGTGGATAGAGGGAGAATTAGAGAAAGAGAGAGAGAGAGAGTGGAGGGGTGGATAGGGAAGGAAAGGACTAGGAAGAGAGTTGAGAGATAGGATGAAGGTGGAGAGAGGAGGAAAGAAATAGGGTGAAAGCGGAGAAGAGAGTTGTAATTGAGAGAGAAAGAGAGAGGCTTGGTATGAAGGAGTGAACTGGGAGGGAGGGAGGGAAGTGGAGGTGAAGGTATTGGTGAGTTACGGGGCAGGTGGAGGAGATGGTGCATTGGGCTTGAGGAAGAAGGATTGCAATGGAGTTTGGGATGAGGGGGCAGTTCTTGGAGGGGGCCCCTGTCCATCTGTCTCTCACTAATGATTTTCGGACGTGAGGTGTTTAAGTCTGTGAATTTTAATTACATTTGCGAAGCCACACCACACCACAAGAAATCACCTTCCCACACCACACCACACCACACAAAATCACCCTCCCTCACCACACCACACAAAATCACCCTCCCTCACCACACCACACAAAATCACCCTCCCACACCACACCACACAAAATCACCCTCCCACACCACACCACACAAAATCACCCTCCCACGCCACACCACACCACACCAAGGGCATTAACCAAAAGGCCCAGAAGCTCCCGCATCCAGCCCCCTTTTTCACTTGTTATTATTCAGACATTAGAA
>NC_136999.1:54400221-54407721 GCF_032717465.1 Coenobita brevimanus | reverse complement strand
GGTTAGTGTTGGGTAGTATAAGATAGGGTTGGGTATGGTAGGGTAGGATTGGGTAGGGTGGGGTACGGTTAGGTAGGATAGGGTAGGGTGGGGTACGGTTAGGTAAGGTAGGGTGGGGTAGGCTGTCATCGTAGTGAATGTGTTATGGGACACGTTTTCTTTGGGATTTTTCCGTAGGGGTGACTGGGGGAAACTGGAGAAGGTTGTGGTGCAGGGAGGGGGTTGGGGGAGGGAGGAGGGGGAGGAGAATGACGGGGAGAGGGAGGATGGATGTTAGGGAGGGTTGTGGGGGAGAGGGGGAGGGAGGGTAAGGGAATGGGTGTTAGGAAGTTGGGGAGAGGCAGGGGGATTACGGGTGGGTGGGGAAGGGATAGGGGGGGTTTAAGGGAGAGGGGATGGGTGTAGGAGGGGAGGAAGGGGAAGGGGGGCTGAGGGGATGGTGATGGGGTGAGATAAGGGGATGGGCGGTGCAGGAAATGCGAGGGGGAGGGGAGGGAGTGGAAGGATGTATGGGAGGTATGGTGGGGGTGAGGGGAGGGGGTTGGGGACGTTAAGGGAGAAGGATACGTGTGGGAGGGGAGTTGGGGGATGGCTGTGGGGGGGAGGGGAGGGGTGGGGTGTGGACAGACAGCATCCTGGTGTGGTGTAACCCTGCCTTCACCCCTTCCCTCTTTTTTTTTTCCTCTTACCCTATAATGCTCTTTTCCCCTCTCTCTCACCCTTTCCTCTTTTCCCCTCTCTCTCACCCTTTCCTCTTTTCCCCTCTCTCTCACCCTTTCCTCTTTTCCCCTCTCTCTCACCCTTTCCTCTTTTCCCCTCTCTCACCCTTTCCTCTTTTCCCTCTCTCTCACCCTTTCCTCTTTTCCCCTCTCTCTCACCCTTTCCTCTTTTCCCCTCTCTCTCACCCTTTCCTCTTTTCCCCTCTCTCTCACCCTTTCCTCTTTTCCCCTCTCTCTCACCCTTTCCTCTTTTCCCCTCTCTCTCACCCTTTCCTCTTTTCCCCTCTCTCTCACTCTTTCCTCTCGTTTCCCCTCTCTCTCACCCTTTCCTCTTTTCCCCTCTCTCTCACCCTTTCCTCTTTTCCCCTCTCTCTCACCCTTTCCTCTCTTTTCCCCTCTCTCTCACCCTTTCCTCTCTTTTCCCCTCTCTCTCACCCTTTCCTCTTTTCCCCTCTCTCTCACCCTTTAATCTCTTTTCCCCTCTCTCTCACCCTTCTCTCTTTTCCCCTCTCTCTCACCCTTTCCTCTCTTTTCCCCTCTCTCTCACCCTTTCCTCTTTTCCCCTCTCTCTCACCTTTTCCTTTCGTTTCCCCTCTCTCTCACCCTTTCCTCTCTTTTCCCCTCTCTCTCACCCTTTCCTCTTTTCCCCTCTCTCTCACCCTTTCCTTTCGTTTCCCCTCTCTCTCACCCTTTCCTCTCTTTTCCCCTCTCTCTCACCCTTTCCTCTTTTCCCCTCTCTCTCACCCTTTCCTTTCGTTTCCCCTCTCTCTCACCTGTTCCTCTCTTTTCCCCTCTCTCTCACCTGTTCCTCTCTTTTCCCCTCTCTCTCACCTGTTCCTCTCTTTTCCCCTCTCTCTCACCTGTTCCTCTCTTTTCCCCTCTCTCTCACCTGTTCCTCTCTTTTCCCCTCTCTCTCACCTGTTCCTCTCTTTTCCCCTCTCTCTCACCTGTTCCTCTCTTTTCCCCTCTCTCTCACCTGTTCCTCTCTTTTCCCCTCTCTCTCACCTGTTCCTCTCTTTTCCCCTCTCTCTCACCTGTTCCTCTCTTTTCCCCTCTTTCTCCTCTTTTTATCTCCTTGTTTTTATTTCTTGTTTCTCTTCGTGAGCATCTCTCTCTCTCTCTCTCTCTCTCTCTCTCTCTCTCTCTCTCTCTCTCCACACACACACACACACACCCTTCTCTATCATTTCTGTCCATCTGTCTCTTTCCCACATTACCTCTCATTAATCTCTCTCTCTCTCTCTCTCTCTCTCACCAACAACCCCTCCATATCTCCCCCCCCCCCCGACCTACCTCTCTTCACCTCCGCACTTGAGAACTAAAAATAACATCGAGAGAGAGAGAGAGAGAGAGGACTGTGATGAGAGGAATGAAGGAGCAGGAATGAACTTGACGAAGATGGGGAAGAGAAGAGAGCGAGAGAGAGAATTTTAATGTTGAGAAAGTATTATAGACGTAAAATAAAATAAAGTGCATATTCGTGTTTTTGCGGTGTGTGTGTGTGTGTGTGAAGTAAGGAGGGTGTTTGGAGGGTGCGGCTGGGTGGGTGTGGTTGAGACAGTGGGTGTGAGTGAGATATGGGGACTAGTGAGTGTGGGTGTGGCAGGATGGGTGTATGGGTGATGTAGGGGAGGGTGGAGTGAGGCATGGTGGGTGTGGGGGAGGGTTATCGATACCTGTAGTGTTGAGGCAGGGTGTGTGTGTGTGTTGGTGAGGCAGGGTGGAGTGGGGTAGGGTGAGGCAGGGAGCAGGTGAGTTAGGAGGGGTGTTAGGCAGAAGCTACCTCTATGGGCAGAAGAGTGTTGAGGACTGTGGAGGGTAGATTATCCGTGTGGTTGAGAGGTGGGAAGGCAGGGGAGGGGAGGAAAGGAGAGGGCTAGGCTGAGGGGCTCGAGGGGAGAGGAGGGAGGGAGGGAAAGGGGAAGTGGGGAGCGAGGGAGGGAGAGGAAAGTGTGGTCACATCTGGAAAGGGTTGATGAAAAGGGTGGGAGATTGTATGGTTGATGGGTAAGGAAGGGGAGGAATGGTGGAAGAGATGGAGAGGATGTGGTAAGGGAAGGAGGAGGTAGGTAACGGGGAGGAGAATGTGTGTGAGTGGGGAGGAGGGTAGGGGGAGGGTAAGAGGGAGTGGTGGGAAGGGTAAAGGGTGAGGGAGGAAGAGGAAAGGTGTGTTGAGATATGAAGAGAGTAGGTGACAGGGAAGGGAGTTTGTGTGAAGGCTTGGAGGGAGTGGAGAGAGGAGGGGGTTTGGTGGAGGTATTTGCAAAGATAGGGAGGGAAGGGGGAGGAGTGGAAGGAGAGGGAAGTGGGGTGAGAAATGAAGAGAGGTAAAAAGAACGACGGATGTTGAGAGAGTGGAGAAGGAAGTCTGGTTAACGTGTTAGCGAAGGTAAATAGGGAGAGGAGGAGGGGTGGGAAGGGGGAGAGAGAGGAGGAGAGATGTGCAGGGGGGGTGGGAAGGAGGGAGAATAGTAAGGGGAGGGGAGGGTCTGATTAAGGTGTTAGGATGGTTGGTAAGGAGGGAGGAAGAGAATAGAAGCTGGGAGAAAGGAGGAAAAAAGAAAGAAAGGGAGGAAGGAGGGAGGAAAGGAGAGAAGGGAAGGAGGGAGGGAGAATAGGGGAGAGGAAAGACAGAGAGGGGAGGAGGGAAGGAGGGAGGAGAGATGTGGTGAAAGAAGTGGAAGACAGGTGTGTAGGTGTGAGTGGGTGAAGGTGAGGTTGGGTGGAGTTAGTGCAAGGATGACATCAGTTCGTTCTTGTGGGTGTCTTTGTTTTCACACACACACACACACACACACACACACACACACACACACACACACACACACACACACAGACACACACACACTCATCTCAGGCTCTTCTCGTCCACAATCGTTTTTGTTTACATAATTTTTTCCCTTCCCCTCTTGTATTTGTGGAGAGCGATGTTGGGTGTGGCGGGGTGCGGTGTGGTGTGGCGTGGCGTGGTGTGGTGTGGTGTGGTGTGGTACCGTATATCTTGGTTGGGCGGGAAGGGCATCGGTTAACTAGCCTACTCAAATTACTCAGCTTTGTAATTAAAAACAAATGCAAGTGTACAGATTATCCTTTTGATTGGTGGTCGGGTATTTGGTAAGTGGAATAATATCGCAGTTCAGGTAAATTCCAACTTACGACGAAAATAAAAGCATCTTACGCACTTATCCAACACTTATCAATGTGTGGCCAAGATCGTTTTCACTTTATGTTGTGTTGCGGGACCTTGAGATCAGTATTTCTTGCAGCTTGAACAGGATCGACATTAATATCGTGTGTTGTGAGGTGTGTGTGTGTACAACAGCAACCTATTCTCCACTTTACGGTGTCTGCACTTTGGACATAAGGTCGGGGCAGTCTTATTAACACACACACACACACACACACACACACACACACACACACACACACACACACACACACATACACACACACATACACACACACCAAGTTTAATAATGAGTCATCCAACATTTCCATCTCCATGCTTTTAGACACAAATAACACACTTGAACACCTCTTTTTTTTATTTGCCGTATCTTTGTCTGTGCATGAAGAGCTCTTGTAATGTGGTAGCTTAAAGTTGTACATGTAAGGGCGAGGATGTACATAAATAGGGGTTACTTTGAGAGGCAGCAGTGGCGGGGCAGACTCTGCTTCGTGGAACAGATTGGGGTCTGCCTGGAGGTGGGTTGTCACTGCTTTCTTTAGCCGCAGGGAAAGCGTGTTGTCTGCTCCGTGTGTGTTGTTGGTGAATGACATGATCCAGGGTGATTTTACACACACACACACACACACACACACACACACACACACACACCGGTGTATAATGTGTCCTGTGTATGTGTGGTGGTGGAGGGGGGGGGGAGGCTGGACACTGGGGCGCATAAATGAGCAGTGAGAGAGAGAGAGAGAGAGAGAGAGAGCACTTGGCCGCATAAATGAGTGTTTTGAGTGTATGATGTCGAGTGTAAACAATATGGCTGTATGTGCGTATTCTTATTCTGTACACACACACACACACACACACACACACACACACACACACACGATCCAGTTGTATAAGTTAACAGTTGAGGTCAAGGTGATTTTACACACACACACACACACACACACACACACACACACACACTTCTATCGATAAATATGATAAATGATAATAAATAACCCCGTACTGACCCCGAAATGCATTATCTAGGAAGAATTACACTCAGTCAACAGGATCAGCCCGACTTGGACCCTCTTCAGGTGTATTAGCTTGGAGTGGGTCTTAATTAACCTGTGCTGAGGTGTCAATAAAGAGCGAAAGGTAAAATGGATTACTTTATTGCTGACTGCGATGAAGTGGTTGTAATAATAATCTATCTATTGCCAGACACCTTAATCCCATACGGGGTGGCCACAAACAAATCGCCTCCACGTCACCCTGTCCCCCGCCATTTCACTGCCCTGCTCCCAATTCACACACCCCTCTTTCATATACCTCTCCACTCTATCCCTCCATCTCATCCTTGGCCTTCCCCTCCCTCTTTCCCCCTCCACCTCACTCACATGCACTCTTCTCGTAATGATGATGATAATAATAATAATAATCTCTTCCTATACACTCACCACTCCATCCTCTCACCGCTTCGGCAATAAAACGTAATACAAAGCAATTAGTAATAAATAAAATTAATTACAAAAGGTGAAATGGATGACCTGCCTAATTACTGACCAGGAAAAATAAGGTTAAAAAAGACCCAGTAGTGATGATGTAGTTGTAGTAAAGGGAGGGGGAGACTGAGGATGAGATGGAGGGATGGGGTGGAGAGAGGTGTGAGTTGGGGGCAGGGCAACGTAATGGCGGGGGGAAGGGAGAGGTTTTGTGTGTGTGTGTGTTTATGTATGTATGTAACCTGTGTGTATGATCTGTGTGTCTTTATCAGTATGCATGTGTGTGTGTGTGTGTAAGTCTATGTGTACACGTCTCTGTATGTGTGTGTAAGGAAAGGTCTCATGCCATTTTCAAACAATAAAAGGTCACAGTGTTAAAATTCCTTACAGGCCTCTCAGGTTTTGTCGTAACGTAACCCCCTCAAGGTCGGAACAACTCTGCTGTACCTGCTTCAGACGATTTTATTCAGCCCACCTGCTTGAACACTGTCACGTAAGCTGGAAGAATTGTGTGGGGGTGGCCAGTGTCAGGAAGAATGTGTCATTGGAAGGAAGTGGTGGAGAGAGAGAGAAGCGTCACCGTAATGAAGGGGTATAATTTGATAATGGTAATGAGTGTTTTTCTTGGTGCTCGTTGTGTCATGCAGCACTTCTTGTAATGGCATTGTTGTCCTGTTTATCACTTCCGCCTGTGTTATTATACGTGACATTGAGACTCGGGCCTTGCCAGTGTTGTGTATACGTAATAGTGCTTCGTTATAGTGTCATCTTGTTACTATTGCACCTACCAGGCGGTGGCTCAATCGGTAGAGAGGTGGCCTGCAGTCCTACCGGACCCAGGTTCAAATCCCCGCTGGGGGAGGGAACAGTTTAAGGATTTGAATTTTACTAAAGTAGACTTTACTGATCTACCAGAAGACCTGCCGACATGTCGTAGAAATACCCCCGCTAATACCAATACACCAGTCCTGTATGAGACAGCCCTAGCATGTATTCAATATGTTCGGTGGGTGTTAACGCCGAAGTGGTGACATGCAGAGGTGTATGGCATGAAGTAGGGCTATTGGGCCTTGGTAGCAGGTTGTGAAGCCTATGCCCAGAGTCGGACACATAAAAAAAAAAAGTGGATATTGAGGTGAACACACACACACACACACACACACACACACACACACACACACACACACACACACACACACACACACACACACACACACGTGAATTGCGTGGGATTGTTTATGCACGCGGCCGTATAGCTGCATTGTTTATTATCTCACGTAAACAAGATCCACACTCTTAGTTCTTTGTTAATAAGCAGGTGGTGTGTAATAAGCAGGTGGTGTGGAATTTATGGCGATGCGTTGTGTGTGTGTCTGTGTATGTGCGTGCGTGTGTGTGTTGTTAGGGCTTCTTGTGTATCGTCTTAAAGATCTTGTCAAGGTTACGGCACACCTCAGCATCCCCCCTTCCTCTCCTCCCCCGTCACACCTGCCCATATTTTGTCTTGCTTCCCCTTCCTTCATCTGCATATTATTTTGTTCCCTCCCTATCTGTCTCTCCCTGTTTCTTCCCTCCCTATTTCTTCCCTGTCTTTCTGTCCTTCCCTACTTCTGCCCTTCCCTTCTTCCCCCTACCGTCATACTCCCACCTCCCCTTCTTATTTTCTATCCATTTCTCGCATACGTTCCTTAGATTCTTAGTTTTTAGCCCATTATCTAGTATAGAACAATAGGCTGCGTGTTATCTTTACTTCCTATACACATCCTCTCTCACCGTCATTATCGTTGTCTCTTCCTGTCAGTATTTCTCTTCTAATCTGCCATCTTTCTCCCTTCCTCTGCCATCATGTACGCTTCTTATCAATTGGCTTCCTGTCTTCTGTACTCCCTGTTTTCCCCTTCTTCCTCCCTTCTTCCGCCCTCTCGCTTCTTCTCTGCTCCCTCTCCTTCCCCCTCCCTCTGTCCTCTCCCTTCTTCACTGCTCCCTTTCCTTCCCCCTCCCTCTGTCCTCTCCCTTCTTCACTGCTCCCTCTCCTTCCCCCTCCCTCTGTCCTCTCCCTTCACTGCTCCCTCTCCTTCCCCTCACCTTCGTCTTTGCTCCCCATTCC